>NC_056741.1:644912546-645065046 GCF_019279795.1 Protopterus annectens
GTATTATTTATTACAATGAAGAAAATAAATGTTTTATAGCATGCTGTTTGTTTGTGATTTGTGTGTGGCAGATTATTAATTTGTTGGATTAATTTGATGGGACTGTTATTTCACTGTGTCACTTCTAATGTTACGTCTAATTGTCATTTGTTAGCCTTGTACAACTCTGTCTACAATTACAAATTGTTTGGCCCTTTTTAGTCTTTTGGCATTTGCAGATCTGCATTAGTAGTTCCTATGACGTATATTACATGACCTATTTAAAAATCACATTTTGAGCTATAATTACTTGTGTCAGTAACTAATTTTATGCTGCTGTTATATCTTGACCTAAAAGTTTCAACACCTTGAAAGATTCAAAAGCTCTAATAAGTAGTCCAGTTTGCAAAACAAGGCAGTAATACAACAGTTTTCATGTGTGTAGCAACAAGATGCTGGCAGCAAAGTGCAGTAACAAAAATGTGGACTGGTATTGATAAATGTGACGTGGGCAGTAACTGCAAGTCCTTCTCAGTGAAGTGTTTTGTATGGACAAAATGTACCAGTTTGGCATATCCATCAGAAGATAATGAGGTTTCAGAGTCCATCACTATTGTGCTGCCATGGCAGACTGTGTTAGAAATTTAGTTTGATGTACTTGGTATGTTCCATCCTCCCCTTCCAACTTGTAATATTTGCATTTCTTGGCCTCCTTTTCCTGTCTTTGCTGTTTACTTTCAAGTTTTAATTCAGTGTATCAGGTTTGTCAAATTGTTACCTTTTTACCTGAAAGATAGTTATGGAAATGCCTCATTTATGCTTTGTATGCCTTCACTTTCCCTGAAGTCTGCATTAAAGTGTATGGATTCCTATCCCTTGGCCGTTTGTTCTTTTCTACTAAAGGACACTGCACACTCTGTACAGACTGGGTCTCAAAAGGCACGTGTTGCTTGCACAACAGTCAGGGACAGAATAGTGAAAAGGCAGAGTTTGAGGCCTGTTCTTTTAAAGTCTGGGGGTTAATCAAAAGTCTGTTTTGCAATGCTTGTTTGCTTAAGCTTCAGTAGCTGTGTAAACTTCATTACAGTGGCATGCCTGCATTTATGGTGTTTGCTCTTAGAGTGAAGCCTGTTTGAGAAAGGGCATGTTTTGTTCCCTGCTTGGAAGATATAGTCACGTCTGAAATTATGCTGTATTATCAGTCTTTTGAAAGCATTTGTTTTTGAGTGCTGTTTGAAACTGCCACAGTTTAAAACACTGTCTGCACTTGGGACTGCATATTTAACATACTGTGTTAAAGAACTGGAAATTTCTGTCTCTCTCTCTCTCTCTCTCTCTCTCTCTCTCTCTCTCTCTCTCTACTTCTAATGTTTGATAAACTTCTTGCAAGTTCACTTTATGCTGCTCTTTGCTGGCGCTCAGCTCTGCAGTACACAGCTGTTTTATGTCTCTATAGGAATTTGTGTAGTTACTAGAAATGAAGTCATAGCAAGCTCATAGTAAACTGCTCTTTACTTTAGTGGATGCTGGGGAGCAGGTTGAATTATCTGCTTGACCCAGGAGTGGCCTTAGGTCAACTGGTGCCCTTGGCAAAAGGGCTCCACAGCACCCCCCACACCACTCGGTGCCCCCATCCTGGTCTACCTACACCAAATAAATACTGGAAAAGCGCCCCTACTAGAGTGGTGCCCTAGACGGACGCCTACTTGGCCTATGCCTAAGGCCAGTTATGGCTTGACTTAAACATACTGTTAAACCATCTTTGAAGGCCCAAGAGGCTTTCAAAGGTCACAAGACATAAATGTCTGATAGACTGTTGTATTCATGGAACAAAACCACACATTCTTTAGTTGTGGCAAACTACATCAGTGGTAGTGATGTGCTTAGAAGGCTACAGCATACCTATGAAAATTATAAGAGAGATTGATAAGTATTCAGCATTTCTATTGAATGTTAACATAGAAGAATCCATCAAGGAAGCTAAACAGTATTACTCTCCTTGATCAACAAAGGTACATTTTATTTTCGAAAGCCAAGTTAAGGATAAAAGAAAGAATACAACAGCTACGGGAGACTGAGTCCTGCTCATCAGTCTCATCCAAGCATTCTATAAAAATCAGTTAAATTATTCTCTCTAAAATCTGATTTAAGCAGCTGGCTAATTTTAGCTTGTGCAGACACTGAAGTGGCAAGGGTCAAGCTTCCTGCATCAGAAGGGAAACTGCTCTTAAAGCAGATGCTTCACGCAGGCAGGCTGAAGCCGAAGCCCAATTAGAAGTCCTCCAAAAGGAAAAATGAGGAAGCAGCAGCCTTAGCTAAACTGAACTTCTTAGAACAAGCTGCAGAGGAAGAGGTAGTTACCAACCATTCTGGCTTAACTGCCTTGGAAGCTCCAGCAAAACAAACTTTGAAATTTGTCTTAAGTCAGAATGTAAATAACTGTATCACACCTGCCAGGGAAAGCTTCACACACAAGGCTGCAGCACATTATCCATCTTCAATTCACAGCTCGCCAGCTTATACCACTTCTCAGTTCTTTACAGGTTCAAATTACCAGAATCTCAACAAGCCTTTTAGTACTAGGAATACGCTTGCGGAGACACAGCTTTCATCAGCAAGATGTGCAACTAGACTTCCAGATATTAAATCTCTGCTTCAGCCAAACACATTTGCAACTGAATTTACTCCTATATCATTCAAGTATGATGCACTAGGTGCCATCATAGGCAGTAATGCTTAAGGAATGCCTATGGATATGAAAGGTTTCAGTACTGACATGTCAGAGTTTGCAAGGTACATGATCTGATGAGAGCTCATTAACACTGGGCTCGCAAAATTTGATGACCACCTGGAGAATTATAAGAGTTGGAGATACACCTTCAAGACAGCAATTCATAATTTGGACATCTCACCCTCTGAAGAATTGGATTTGTTAATAAGATGGCTAGGGTCTCAATCAGCTGTTTATGCCAAAAAACTGAAAACTGTCCATAGTGACGATCCATCCAAGGGTCTCACCACTACTTGAGATTGACTAGATCAAACATATGTTCAGAAGTTACTGATCTTGCCCTATTTAAAAGATTGCAGATCTTTCCTAAATTGTCCATTAAAGACAATCACAAGCTGAAAGAACTCAGCAATCTTCTTTTTGAACTTGAGATTGCCAGTCATATCCACAGCTACCAGGTCTTAATTATTTAGATACTGCTCATGGTGTGAATCCTGTGGTTGTAAAATTGCCATATAATATTTAGGAGAAATGGACTTTATCAGGTTACAGGTACAAACAACAACATCAAGTCACATTTCTGTCTTTCTCTTTCTTCTCTAACTTTATTAGAGAGATAGCCATGGCAAAGAATGATCCAAGCTTCTCAATTAATTAGGAATATGCCCTGCCCTCAACACCTGCAAGGCATGAGAACTTAAGTGTTAAGCACAAGAACTTGAGCTATGTTATTTCTGCCCACAAGACAGGAGTTGTGTACAACACTTCATCTGTCAGCAATGATGTGAGACATGAGAAAGTTGACAATCCAAATCACCACTGTCCTTTACATAAAAAACCTTACTCCCTTAAGAAGTGTTGCGTGTTCAGAGGAAAATCCATACATGACGGCAAGGAACTTTGTAGAAAGTATGCACTTTGATACAGGTGCTGTGCTTCAACAGCATATTTTGCTAGGGACTGTAAGGTTATTACCAAGTGCTCTGAGTGTAATAGTGATCTGCATGTTACAGCGCTACATCCAAATTCTCCACAAGAAGTCTCTAATCCCATCTTTAGGTATGGCAGGAAGAATTCTGAGCTAGGAATAACAGCTGTATCTTCTAAGTGTACTGAAGTATGTAGAGAAGGTCCTTGTGGGAAATCCTGTGCTAAAATATGTCTTGTTTGAATATTCCCCAAAGGACCTCCAGAGAAAACTGTTAAAATGTATGCTCTCTTAGATAACCAGAGTAACCATTCCCTTACCAGTCCAGACTTCTTTGATTTGTTTAACATAAAAGGGAACTTGGCACCGTACACATTAGGTACATGCACTGGCCTGGTGAGTACTACAGGCAGAAGAGAGAAAGGCTTTATCATAGTGGTGATACAAGGCAACTCTCAGTTTCCACTTCCTACACTGATTGAATGTGATTAGATGCAGAATGATAGGGAAGTGATTCTCACACCTGAAGCTGCTCAGCACCATTCTCATCTGATGCACATAGCTGATTACCTTCCTCCACTTGACAAGGATGCGAACATCTTACTTTCTTACTTCTACTGTGCAGAAATATTCTGAGAGTTCACAAGATATGCCAATATTGCAGTGGTCCTAATGATGCTCCCTATCCTCAAAGACTTGATTTAGGATGGGTTATTGTGGGAGATGTCTGCTCTAATAAAATGTGTAACTCTGTGTGATGATAGAAAGTACTGCCAGCCATGCCAGGAGAAGTAGGGCAGTGGATGTATAATGTATGCTAACACAGCTACTTGGAATTTTGTAAATAATTTTATGCCATTTGTATATAACCGATGTGTACAGATGCTTGTGCTGAAAATGTATTTGTGAGGTTTGCTTGTGTTAAAATGTATTAGTAGTGCACCCTACTGCTAGGAAAAGAAATGCACATGCATTATTGTAACTGTTTAAATCTATACACTGTAACAGCATATACTGGGAGAAAAGAGATTAAGCCACCTGACTTTGGAAAAATATTCTTGAAATTAAATTACTTTATGGGTTAAGCCATAAAGATGCTATCCCACAGTTTTGAATGGCACCAGAGACACAATGTCTATGCTAGAGAATAGGTTGTAGCTCCTGTTGGAAGAGTGGACTGGTTTTATGATTTTATTACTTTAAGCATTTGCACCACATCTGAACAATGCTTTATATGTGTGTATTGTAGTACATACGTGCAAAACTCTGGTAGTATCTAGTGTTGGTGATAGCATGGGAAACAGAGTCAGATGACCAGATGTGTGTGATGTCATTCTTTACTGAAATAATGTTTTAATGTTAGAGGAGACTAAAGTCTCAACAGCATTCTGTATTATATATTGGATCTGACAACAAGGAACACTCACTTATCTTGCCTTGCTTTATTCAGTAAGCAGGGACAGTAATTCTTTTAGCCAGTCAGGAATAGATAGTGAGACTAGCTAAATACTGCTTTTCTATAACTGTGTGAAACTTTTCATCAGTGTTATTTTTAATACTTCCTGTGGCTGAAACTCGGGTGGTTACTGTAAATAGATATTTAATATTTTCATGTTCTTTTATTATTTATTATTAAATATATTTAAACTTCTCATCGTGGCTGGTCCTTTTAGAAATGATTCGAGTTTTGAGAGTATTTGCATATATTTATTTGGTGATAGCTCTGGCCACTCCTGAAAGCCTGGCTGTTTGGTCAACATTACCATTTGTATTAATATTAACTTGTATAATTAGATACCCTTTTAAGAACCTTATAGTAATGGACTTGTGGCAGTGAATCTACCTTATAGTCTGGGCAAAGTTGGTAGAATGGGTAATCTGTGCCAGCCTTTCCCAAGTGTGTGTGTGTGTGTGTGTGTGTGTGTGTGTGTGTGTGTGTGTGTGTGTGTGTGTGTGTGTGTGTGTGTGTGTGTGTGTGTGTGTGTGTGTGTGTGTTTGTGTGTGTGTGTCAGCTACTTGGAACAGGGACACAAAACACTTATTTCACAGAGGTGGTGCTGGTGGACTTGGCTTGGACACTTGGTTGAGGACCTAACTCTACAGCTGTGCCTGTGTGGAGTCTTATTGGGGATCTGAAGGAAGACAGCTAGAGAAATCCAGACCCTGGGCTGACTGTGTTCCTTGTGTGCTCTTAAGGGGAATTGTGCTTGATACAGAGAGGTCTGCATCTGGAATTACTGAATGTATCCATTTGTATTCCAAGTGAATGTACATCTCTAGTGTCACTGGTGAGGATTCAGGATCCTTTATTACTGGCTCAGAGTGGGGACTTCTCACCCTGCAGCATCCATTCTTATTAGACCAGTGTGCTTGAAAAGTGGTGACTGTCTTAATTCAGACAATGCCCATGTCACTATTATGTAAAAAAAAGAGATAATCTGCTCACAGAGGTGTCTGATGACATACAAGACTTCATCCATACAATCCCTGAAGATGGTCTTGGAGACACAGATTTCCAATCTATGGCTGATGACAATAAGATAGTTCCTTCTGTTGAAGATAGAGAATTCTTCAATATAATGAATAAGGAATGCTTCAAGGATAGCTCCAGTAGCTGGTTAGCTCCTTTCAAGGCCTATTCTGCTGAATAATTGAGAACAAACCATGTCAAGGTTCGCTGTGTTGAAGAGAACATTAAAGAGCAAACCAGAGATGAGTAAGCACTTCATAACATTTATGCAGTAAATGATTGATAGCAATCATGCTGAACCAGCTCCACCACTGAATGAAGTAGAAGAATGGTGGTATCTTCCATCCTTTGGTGTATAACATGCATGCAAGCTGGAAGAAATCCAAATAGTTTTTGATGCTAGTGCTCAGTATAGAGGTCTACCTGTTAACAATGTTCTTCTTACAGGATGATACCTTACCAACAACCTTGTTGGAGTGCTGATATGGTTCAGGAAGGAACCCATTGCAGTTGCAGCTGACATCTGACAGATGTTCTTTTGTTTCATCATTCATAAAAATCACAGGAACTACCTTAAATTCCTATGGTATCACAACAACAACATCAACAATGAGGTCACAGAATATTGTATGAGAGGCCATGTATTTGGCAATAGTCCATCTCTTGCAGTAGTAACACAATGGCTTAAAAGAACAGCAAGAGAAGGAGAGAAGGAATTTGGCTCCAATGTTTGACTGTTTGTAGAAAGAGACTTTTATTTGGATGATGGACTTACATCTCTGCCATTGGTGAAAGAAGCCAGTTATTTGCTCAAAAGAATTCAGCAGCTCTTGTCTAAGGCCATCCTCAGACTTCACAAGATTACATCCAATTGTAAGGAGATGACAAAGGTCTTCTATTGAGATGACCAAGCAAAGGATTTGAAAGATTTAGATTTAGGAGTGGATATGCCACCTATGCAAAGGAGTCTTGGCTTACAATGGGACATGATTTTGGACACAGTCAAATTCCAAGTCTTGGATGTTAAAAGGCCATTCACCAGACATGGAGTCTTATCTTCAGTGAATAGCCTATATGACCCACTAGGCTTAGTGACCCCAATTACCAAACAAGGAAGAGCTATACTTCAGCAGCTCACTGAAAAGGAAAGAGATTGGGATGCTCCATAAGTTTACAGCCAAAGTGGGAGAAGTGGAAGAAATCCTTGAAGGCTTTAGAACAGCTCTATATCCTACGTTGCTACTTTTCCAGTTAACTTATAGGATGTCAGAGGAAACAAATTAATATTTTCTCTGATGCATCCACAGAGGTTATAACCACTGTGGCCTGTCTCAAGGTAACTGGCTCTGTAGGTCAGCCTCATGGAGATTTTTTTTGGGAAAGGCAAAACTGGCCCCAAGACCTGCACACACTGTCTCCAGACTGAAATTATGTGGTGCAACCTTGGCTGTGAAAATGTCTGACTTTCTACAGGATGAACTGGACATTGAAATCGATGCCATCAGGTTTTATACTGACAGTAAGTTTGTCTTTGGCTATATATACAATTACTGTAAATAATTTTGCATATATGTTGCAAACAGGATAGAGCGTATAAGGAAAACAAGCAAACCTGAGCAATGGCAATATTACAACTGCGCTAAACCCTGCAGATATTGCTACCAGGTCAGTCTCCGCTGCACTTCTTAACAAAACATCTTGGTTATCAGGACCAGAAATCTTGATGACTCAATCTTTGGCAACATCTCTTGTCAACTACCATCTTATAAATCCAGACAATGACCCCTGAAATTTGGTATGAAGTCATTTCACTAAGCATTAATATTAATTTATCTTGCACTTTGGGACACATTGCTTCCAGCATTTCTCCTCTTGGTTGAAACTGGTATGAACTTTGGTCCAATTAATTCACATTGCATGCTATTTTCAGAGAACAGACCAGTTACAGAACTGCTATGGATGGAACATGTGTGAAATGCCACCTAATGTGTCTGAACTAGAACAAACGAAGATGTTAAGCATACTACAGATACAAGAAGAAACTTTCTCAGAAGAAATGAGATGCCTTAGAAACAAAAAAAAAAAACAACTTTTCAAGGGAAGCCTTCTCTTCAGATTAAATCCCAGGATAGATGGCTGTGGCAGGCTGACGGTGGATGATCGCTTGAATAAAGCAAGCTTCCTTGGAAAGGAACACAATCCTTTGATAATCCCAAATCACCACCACCTGGCTACCTTACTCATTCATCATTTTCATGAACTAGTCAGCCACCAAGGAAGACACTTCACCGAAGGTGCCACTAAGGCTGCTGGTCTGTGGCTCATTGGTACAAAAAGACAGATTGTCACTACCACACACAATTGTGTCAAGTGCCAAAAGTTAAGAGGTAGGCAATAGCAGCAACAAATGACTGACCTACCTATTGATAGACTAGCACAGAGCCACCCTTTAGCTATGTTGTCTTCGACATTTTTGGGCCATGGTCAGTTGTGGTATGCAAGACTCATGGAGGTCAAGTCAGCAATAAAAATGGGCAGTTATGTTCACCTGTCTAAGTGTTCAAGCTGTTCATATTGAAGTAATTGAATCAATGGACACCTCCAGTCTTATTATTGATCTCCGAAGGTTCTTTTCTATTAGAGGACCGGCAAAGGTGCTAAGGTCAGATTGTGGTACCAATTTTATAGGAAGATGCAAGGAGTTACAGACTGACTGACTCTAAACGTATTGAAAACCATTTGCTAAATCAGGGTTGTGAGTGGAGATTCAATCCATCTCATTCTTTGCAGATGGGTGGAGCATGGGAAAGGATGGTTGGAATTGCAAGAAGAATACTTAATTCCATGCTACTCAATGTGAATTCTTTTCACTTAACTCACAAAGTGCTTACCACTTTCCTGGTTGAGGTAATTGCCATAATCAGCTCCAGACCATTAGTTCCCATCTCTTCGGATGTAAAGTCTCCAGTCATTCTAACTCCAGCTGCTTTGTTAACTTAGAAAACCAAAGTGATTTATACCTGCAGGAGTCTTTGATAACTGTTACCTTTGCAGAAACCAGTGAATACGTGGGCAACATCTCGCCAACTGCTTCTGTAAATGATGGAGAAAGGAGTACCTAAATTTTCTACAATACTGTAGAAAGTGGCAAACATACACGTCTAACTTATAAGAAGGTGACCTGGTCCTTCTGAAAGATCAGCAGGCACACTGTATTCATTGGCCTATGGGTCTCATCACAAAAATTATTCCTAGTGATGATGGGAAAGTCTATAAGGTCAAAGTAAAAACTGCTAAAGATGGAACTGTCAAGACTTTATTCAGGCCAGTTACCTTAATTGTCCTCCTTGTTTCATTCAGGGACCAATCTAATGTTTCAATGTCTGGTGTAACTCGAACCTTTAGAAGCTACACCATTTTTAAGCAGTGAAAGACTTCCACATGCTTTAATGAATTTAAAGAATTATGTCATGTATATTATTGGTTTCCTTTGCAATATTTTCCTTCCTTGACTTTCAGGTTTATGAGGACAAGCTTCTTCCATGCAGAAAGACTTTATGTATTATAATGTTAATGTAGCGGTATCTGACAATACCAGGTGGGGAGTGTGCTGCCACGGCAGACTGTGTTAGAAATTTAGTTTGATGTAGTCGGTATGTTCCATTTTCCCCTTCCTACTTCTAGTATTTGCACTTCTTGGCCTCCTTTTCCTGTCTGTGCTGTTTAATTTCAAGTTTTAATTCAGTGTATCAGGTTTGGCAAATTATTCCCTTTTTACCTGCATGATAATTATGGAAATACATCATTTATGCTTTGTATGCCTTCACCTTCTCTGAAGTCTGCATTAAAGTGTATGGATTCCTATCCCGTGGCTGTCTTGGTGAGTTAAGCCATAGGTCTACATTTGTTCTTTTCTACTAAAGGACACTGCACACTCTGTACAGACCAGGTGTCAAGAGGCACGTGCTGCTTGCACAACAATCAGGGACAGAATAACTATACTTGAATTTTTGGGGTTACTGTAGATTTAAGTGCTACTGTGTGTTTTAACCATTTTTCTGTGACTGCAATATTTTAGTCTTGTCATAGATCCCCAAGAACCTGTTTTACTATGGTTAGACATAATAAAGCCAAAGCATTAAAAAGTGAAAAAAAATAATTGCTTTAAAATTGGAATTACTGAATTACTTTTTGAAATGGCGTGCATGTGCAGTACTGCTAACACCTTTTTTTCAAATGTTCAGAACACTCCGATTAGAATCCCAGCTGAAGCTTTATTTATTTGAGTTAACAATCCAAGAAAAGTCATGGGGTTTTATATAGAAGATTATGACTGAGTAGCTGATCATAACTTACTTATATGTTTAAGACATGGTTGCCAAGAATTTCACCTCGGCAGTAAAGCTTCAAAAGCGAATCTTGGCATCCATGTTGAGAACACAAAATATCTAGTTAGGATTGGAGATTCAATCATAATTCTTTGTAATGCATGGAGATGTAAGTACTACAGATTAGTTACAAGTAAGTTAAAAGATAAAGGAAAGAAAAATGGCATGATGTGTTGTGCCGGTTTTGAAAGTCTGTAAGGGAAAGTGGTTGACATCCTTACATATTCATGTGTAAGGGAAGCAGTTGTAGTCAAAATAGGGAGTTTATTTTAGCAGACAGCAGGCAGAAATGGGAGATGAAACAAAGCCATTTATTGCCCTGCTGCTGTTTACTGGTGAACTCTGTCTGCTTTAGGTGCAGGCATGACCTTAACAGCTCCCAGTGGGTGCCTAACATTGTTAAGGTCAGGTCTCATGCTGAACGAGATTGTAATTCGATCATTTTTTTGAGCTTAATCACATCAGTCCATGCACTACATAAACATTATGTGCTATGGAGTAAAACTGGTACTCTGTAGAGCAGTGTACCAAAGTCCTCCATAATTTATAAAAAAAATTATGCACTGCAGGATAAGACCCTGAATGCAGTCTAAACTGCAATGTGTAGCAACAGTACTCTGTACATGTATTATACAGGCACTTGACTTACCCCCAGGATAATAGACTACATCATATGTGTGTGGGTTGGTCCCACTGAGGTAACTTATGTAACTTGAATTGTGAACCTAAACACGCTATAGTGATTGTGACCAAACTGATTCCATTCTTTGCAAGTGTATTCCAAGCAGGTCCAGCTTCACTTACTGAAAAGCATTATACTAAAATTCATAATACTGAATACACAGTTCTGAAATGTTAAAATGCTGAAATCAAAATACCTACTTTTACATATGCAGAGAGCTGGGATTTTTGGCAAAAATGTCTTCTTCAGAGTTTAGTTATGAAAACCTAGTTTGCATTTTATGACAAAGAATGCAGCAGTCCGGTTTATAATTTGAAAGACAGTAACACTGAATTACTTTTTGATGTTAATGATTATGATAAAATGGAAAATGCATTAGTTCCTACTAAAGGTATCTTTAATATTACTCTGTGATTAATGACTGAGCATTTTTGAATGGGTTATTGCCGATATATCTGAGAAGCAACTTTATTACCATGAGTAATCCATGCCTTAATTTTATATTCTGTTTCCTTTATTACAGTGCATTAAATGATGTTCTGCAAAAAAATAACTGTATGTTAGTGAGTGGATTCAGTCTAATTCAACAGTAGCACAACAAATTGATAGGGGAACTGCTAAGGCCGGTGAAATATAGTCTTTCATGTGTTGTTTCCTTAGAAAAGAATTATAAAGTTTTTGATGTACTTAGCAAAATAATCTGTTTCTTTTTTTTAAACACCTTTATTGAATTGTCACTTGTGACATAGGTAATTTTACATTTCTACAAAAGTAATTGAACTGTATTAAATTAATATTAATCAATATTATACTTCACATATATTGCTATATATCATATAACCTAAGCAACATTACATACATTATTCAAATCCTGCCCATTTTTTTAAAACCAGAAACATCTTTATGAAACCCTCACTTATGACATAAAAAGAAGTTATGTCTTGCCATAACTTTCCATCTGTGTTGTAGATCTTTATTCATTCTTTACTGTTAGGACCTCAGTTCTGTCCTCCGAACAGATACGGCCGTTTCCCAGCTCACGCAAGCCAAAAACTCTCAGCTAAGAGCCTACCCACAATGCCCCTCTCCTAGATACTCCAGAACGAGTTTGCCTGCCCTGATAAAGATGTAGTAGTAATAGGAAAAAAGTAGGAGGCTCTGTCTGAGCAAATACCCTAACCAGGAGTACCTAAAGTCCACCAGGAGTCCAGACAGGGGGAAGGAGGGTGGGAAGTAAAGAATGAATAAAGATCTACAACATAGATGGAATGTTATGGTAAGACATAACTTCTTTATCTGATGTTGTAAATCTTTATTCATTATTTACTGTTAGGACTGAGTCCCCAGCTACGTGAGTCGTGGGTGGCCCTAAGGAAGGATATTCCTGATCACCATAGAACCAAAAGATGCTCGTCCCCTGGAAGTCAAATTCAATTTGTAATGCGGTATAAAGGTATGAGGTCTTACCCACTTGGCTGCTGCGCATATATCATCCATAGAGGCTCTGGAATGAAAAGCTACAGAGGTATTCTGGAAGGTAAGGGTAGCTTATTCTGTTGGTAGATAAAGGTAATGACGTTTCTAAGCCAGGAGGATAAAGTCACTTTGGAAACAAGTTTACCCAATCTGGGTCCTCCAAAGGCCACAAACAATTGGTCTGTTTTCCTAAAAGATTTAGTCCTGTCAAAATAACAACAAAGCTGTCGGTGCTCATCAAGGGTGTGCAAAAGGTACTCCCCTCTATCAGAATGCCTTGGGAAGAAAACCGTCAGGTCAACAGAATGGTTAATGGAAAAAACAGAAATGACCTTGGGCAAGAAGGAAGGGTCAGTATGAAGGGACACCCTATCCATGTGGAAGATCAAGTAAGGTCTCTTGACACTCAAGGCCTGCAGCTCAGGTACTCTTCTTGCTGAGGTGAGTGTTACTAGCAGAATGGTTTTCCAAGACAAAATTTTCAAATCACATGAATCAAAGGGCTCAAAGGGAGATCCTGTAAGAGATTGAAGCACCAGAGTCAAATCCCGGGATCTAAGGAAGGCTTGACCGGAGGTTTAACATGTAATACTCCCTTCAAAAAGGTCTTGCATAGGCGGTGTGACATAATTGAAGAATTTTCAAGACCGTTATTAAAATTGGCGATAGCTGCTAAATGTACAGTGATCATTGAAGCTGAGGCTCCTGCATGCAGGAGAGTAGTCAAGTATTGCAAAATCTTTTGAATAGGCATAGAGAAAGGGTCTAAGTTCTGGTCTTTGGCCCAAATAGAGAACCTAGTCCATTTACTAGAATAAACCTTTCTAGTGGAAGGTTTGTGTGAGGTCAGAAGAATTTCACGAACAATAGATGGGATGTCAGGCAGTCTGGCAATCACTGGAAGTGGAGGAACCAGGCTGTGAGCTTGAGACTGTGCAGGTTTGGATGAATCAATCCCTGAGGATGGGATAACAAGTCCTGGGAATGATCTAAGATCCATGGGCTATGAATCAGATGAGGCCATAGAAATGGGAACCAGACTTGACGGGGCCAGTAGGGAGCAATGAGGATCACTTTGCTTTTCAACCTCTGAGCTTTCTGGAGAAATTTTGAAATGAGGGGAAATGGGGGAAAGGCATACAGAAGACCTGGGGGCCAATCATGCATTAGAGCATCCCTTGGTGGTTCCCCCTGAGGGGGGATCAAGGCAAAATAGCTCCTGCATTTGTAATTCAGGGGGAAAGCAAACAGGTCGCAGCAAGGCTTGCCCCAATGTTGGAAGATCCGAGCCGCTATTTCAGGATTGAGGGACCATTCGTGAGGCATCAGGATGTTCCTGCTCAGATTGTCCGCAATAAGGTTGGAACTCCCTGGAATGTGTGTTGCTATAAGAAAGCAATTGGAAGCTATCGCCCAATGCCAAATCCTCATGGCTTCCCGACACAGGGGGTAAGATCTGGTTCTGCTTTGCTTGTTGATATACCAAATGATTGACATGTTGTCTGACTGAATTGCAATGGTCCCTGAAGGCAGGGATGCATGAAAAGCTTGCAATGCTAAGAGAACTGCCCTCAGTTCCAGGACATTTATGTGCAAGTTGGCCTCAAGGGGGGTCCAGGTGCCTTGGACAGTCTCCCTGAAAATGGCCCTCCCACCTTAATAGTGAAGCATCCGTGGTCATCGTGGCTGTGGGTTGGGGAAGACAGAACGGTCGACACCAAAGATTCTTTTGTGGTTTCATCCACCATAGCATTTCCTCCTTGCAATGGTTTGTAAGGTGTGGTTGAGTGGATGGGTTAACAACGACCATTTTATGGAAAGGAGTCACTACAGGATTCTCATGTGCAGTCTCGCCAGTGGTACCAAAGTAATGGCAGCTGCCATGGAGCCCAATAGTTGCAGTACAATACGTGCTGGTACAAACATGTGAGGAAGAATGTCTTGAAGTTGGTGTCTTATTTTCAAAAGCCTGTGAGGGGGGAGAGAAGCTTGATAGGATGTTGTGTTGAAGACCACTCCAATAAATTCCAGTGTCTTCATTGAAGAAATCTGAGATTTGTCTTTGTTGATTGTAATCCCCAAGCGGAGAGTGAGATCTTGAGTGTAAGAGAGGCTGTGGACTAGGAGATTCCTGGTCGGAGCTGTAAGGATCCAGTCATCTAGATAGGGAAACACCTGGAATCCTTGTAGTCGAAGATGGGCTACCACAACTGCCATACATTTTGTGAACACTCAGAGGCTGCTGAGAGACCGAATGGCAGTGCCCTGAACTGGTAGTGATTAGCTCCCAGCCGGAAGTGGAGAAACCTCTGGGAGCAGTGATCCATCTTTATGTGGTAGTACGCATCCTGCAGGTCTATAGAGCACATCCAATTGTCTCTCCTTAGGAAAGGGAGAATGGACTGCACTGTGATCATTCAGAATTTTTGAGGTTTGATAAATTTGTTCAGTAGGCTGAGATCCAGGGTTGGTGTCCAGTCCCCTGTCTTTTTTGGCACTAAAAAGAATCTTGAGTAAAACCTGGATCCTGTCTGTTCTGGTGAGACTGGTTGGATGACTCTTTTTCTTAGCAGTTTTTCTATTTCTAAGGTTGCTAATTCCTTTTGATTGGACAGTACATTGGGGATTCATTTGACGGCCTGGGAGTTAGGTCGAAAGGTATTTGGTAGCCTCTGGATATTATTCTCTGCACCCAAACTTCGGTCGTAATAAAACGTCAGGCTGGTAGATGCAGAGAGAAATGACCCCGACTGCTTCCAGAGGAAAGCAATCGGGCAGCTGCTCAGGAGTGTTGATACGGTCTGCCAGAGAAAGAATCTCTAGCTCCCTGGTTATGTGGACCCCCTCTACCCTGAAAGGGGCTTCTTCCATATGAGTTGCCCCCTCTGCTCTGGGGGGATTGTTCACCATGAGTGTCACGAAAGGATCCTTGGGATTTCTTGAACCATATCTTTCCCCCCTTCTGGTCCCTGGAGTAGGGCCTCTGGGGGTTTGAAAAGCATATGCCCACAGCAGACAAGGTCTTTCCGTCTTTCTCACTACGTGCAAGTGTGTCATGTACCTTGTGTCCAAAAAGTGCAGAGTCGTCGACAGGAGCATTAACGAAGGCAGATTTAAAGGGGTCTGTGAAATCACACAACCGCATCCAAGCATTACATCTCACGACAACACCAGATGCAGCAGCTTGAGCTGCCCCTTGGCAGTGTGAGATATCAAATGCATCGAGGAGTTTGAGATGGATTCAAGGGTGGCTAGCTGTGAGGCAACAGTGTCACACACCTCATCTGGCAGTACCCCTACCAAAGAGGAAGACATTTCAGAAATTAGGTCTCTTTGGAGGCAAGTAAAGTGTGCCAGATAATTTAGTGACTGAATGGCGAATGTTGCTGAAGCATAGGTCTGCTTCTCTAGTCTGTCCATGGTCTGGGACTCCATGTTTGGAGGATGGACAGTTGAACTATCTTCTGCCAGTTCCCTCTTGGTGGCCACTGCCATGACCATAGAATCAACTGTCAGCTGCTTGGACCAGTGGGACTGGTCTTCAGGTGTAGATAAAATTTTGTCCGGCCTTCGGGGGACAGGTTCTACATTATCTGGGGCCTTCCACGCATGCTGCACAATTTGTTTAACAAGATCATCTGCTGATGGGGTGATGACTAGGCATGGAAGGACTGCAGAAACACCGATTCCTCAGAAGAAGAGTTAGAGAGCTTCCATTACCCCCGCTGTTTGAGGATTTCAAGAATGTCTCTGAAGGAAATGTCATTTGTAGGGGAATGAGGGGACCCTTCCCCTTCATCACAATCAGTGTCTTCTGTGATAGATTCCTCCGGGAGTCAAGGTGCTTCCTTTTGCACCATTTCTTCTGGGGTGGCATTCCAGTGGGATCTTCTGTGGAGGACTCTGGAGAAGGGGTTCCCTTCAAAGGAGGTTCTGATACTGGTGTCTTAGGGGCTGGTTGTGGTACTTCAGAGTGAAGGGCCCTATCCATCACCTGTACAGCAGGTGCACCCAAGCCCACTTCCAGTTGAGGGGTTACGAGAGGACTGGAAGCCGTCGGAACCATGGACATAGATGGTGCCAGCGAGAAAATAGGTGCCGGGTTAGGTACCAAGGTACAGACAGTCCAAGCACCACTCCATAAAAGCATCAGCTCCATCGTAGCTGATGCTATAAGGGAGTTCAGTGCCGACAGGGGAGGCACTGCTGTCAGAGCTGAGACAGTATGAACCAAAGTGGGTGCTGGGGAGGATAAGTAGGGGAAGATGAGATAAAAGATTCTGAGCCTGGAGGGATGGAAGGTCTAGCTGGGATGGGCAGTCCACTAGCTACCAGAAGCTGGTACACAACCCACACTAGGTCTAGCTCAGATAAACTCCTAGTGGATCTAAAATAGGCTGCAGAAGGGGAATCAGGTCTTTCTAGAAAGGGGCTAAATCTCTGTCCCAAGAAAGGGTTGTAAGTAGGAGAATATCTTGTCCTTGGCAGGTAATTGAATTTTGGAGCCAAAGGAGCTGAAGAAACTGTCAGCACCATGGCCGAGGATGGTGCCAAGGCATGTACAGTCATCGCAGCCCATGGAGCCGAAGAAACTGTCAGCACCGTGAACAGGGATGGTGCCGAGGCATGTACAGTCATTGCAGCCCATGGAGCTGAGGAAACTGTTGGCACCATGGACAGGAGTGGTATCGAGGTATGTACAGTCATTGGAGCCCATGGAGCTGAGGAAACTGTTGGCACCATGGACAGGAGTGGTGTCGAGGTATGTACAGTCATCGGAGCCCATGGAGCTGAGTAAACTGTCGGCACCATGGACAGGGATGGAGCTGAGGCATGAAAAGTCATTGGAGCCGATGTAAGAGCCAAAGATGGCACCAAAGTCAGTGGTGCTGTGTTTGGAACTGAGTTAGGAGTGAATACCATGGTCGGCACCGAGGGAGAGGACACAGATCCTGGTGCCGAAGAGGTCTGCACCGAGGGAGTCGGTGAAGCATGGAGCCAACTCTGTTCCGTAACTGACAGAGATGCAGGAACTGAGTGACTCTGTTTTTCCGTAGATTTTTTGGTCTTAGGAGGGGGTGAGACCTCCAACCCAGATACAGCCTCCGAGAATGGTGCCTTGAGTAAACCTTTTAAAATAAATTTATTCTTACATTCTGCTAGTGTCCGATTAGAAAAACCAGCACAAATGTCACAATCAGCTTTCAAATGATCCACGCCCAAACAGTAGACACAATGAACATGTGTATAACCTGAGCATTGGCTGGCTAAGATCTAGCTGTATTCAACTGGACGTATAAGAGAATTTAAGTACCTTTTATCTGCACTTTTTTCAAATAATACATCATTTTAATTGATTTATTTGTGTTGCATTGAATATTAACTGAACTGGAAGTTTTAACTCTGTTTTTCAGTTAGTGCTTGCTAGATTTTATTGCCTGTTAGAATTCCTGCATAGACAGTAATTGCAGTTCGGGGTAGTCTCATGCATTGATATTCTGTTGCTGCCTATTTAAGTGGTACATTTTGGAATATAAGATCTAACTATATTCAACTGGAAATTTAAGTACCTTTTATCTGCACTTTTTTCAAATAATACAGCATTTTACTTGATTTATTTGTGTTGCATTGAATATTAACTGAACTGGAAGATTTGACTGTTTTTTCAGTTAGTACTTGCTAGATTTTATTACCTGTTAGAATTTTTGCATAGACAGTAATTGCAGGTGGAGGTAGTCTGATTCATTGATATTCTGTTACTGCCTATTTAAGTGGTACATTTTGGAATATTTTCTGCTTAAAACCTGAGCTTTGGCCGGCTAAGATCTAGCTGTATTCACCTGGGCATATAAGAGAATTTAAGTACCTTTTATCTGCACTTTTTTCAAATAATACAGAATTTTAATTGATTTATTTGTGTTGCATTGAATATTAACTGAACTGGAAGTTTTGACTGTTTTTTCAGTTAGTTCCCCACCCACCTTCCCTGGTTTTGTTTTGGTGTTAATCTTGGCGGCTTTGAAACTGCCCGCCCCTCTTGTAAATTTGTGTTTGGATACTCCTTCTGGGCCCATCTCATTTGCTCACTCAACTGAGTGCAGTGAGATCATATTCTGATTTCAGGCACTCCTACTGTGTACAAAGAGAGCATCTGGGAAAGAAAAAAAACATTTTAAGCTTGTTTCCTGCCTTTCCTGTAAGTGGTCTAGACTGTAGGCTTCTGAGCCCCCAAGCCTTTCTGTGTTGGAGGGAAGCCTTCTAGCTTAATTTTGTTTTTTAGAACTAGCCACTTTTCTAGTTTCAGCACTCAAATCTGTTTCTTTGAGCTCAGCACTTGTTCAGAACTCGTTGTAAGCACTAAATAAGCTGCAAATTACTACAGCACTCAACTTTCCTCACTTGTCTAGAGGAAAGCAATTTTTAGTACTTATTAAATAAGCACCTATCCAGGCATGTCTAAGGGTCAGCTCCCAGTGATTTCTCCTGTCTACCTGATGAATCTGGGCATCTTGGGGCATTGCAGCAATTGCCTCATGCACACAGACAACTCTCTCCTCCTACCACCCAACACTACAACCTGTGAGAGATGCACTTATATAGCCAAACTGGAAGCAAAGCTCTCTTCACCCAAGACTGGACTAGACAGTCAAGAGGAGAAGGTAAACACTTGCACCACACCACACTCATCACATAGTCCCTCAAAACCTACACCACCACAATGCACACATAGTAACACAAAACACACACCTACATTTGCGGAGGCTCTCAATAAAAACCTGCCCAAGCATCAGGGACCTCCAAAGCAAAAACGCAAGCAAACTCCACCCCCCAACACAACCCAAATGACACATAGCCCACAAACTCAGTGTGCCACTCAACCACAGCCCATAATGCATAACAACTTACCCAACACTCTAGTCATAGGTAACTCTATAGTCAGGCACACTGATGTTCCACTCACCAGGCTAAACAAGTTGAAAGTTACTGTCAGCTGCCTGTCAGGTGACAGGATCCGCCACATAACACACACACTCGGGTCACTCCACAACAAGTACAAATATGACACTGTCATTGTTCATGTTGGTGTGAATGACCTGAGACGTACCTCCCTGGACTACATGAAAAGAGACATGCAGGAGCTCTCTGATCTTGTAGACCAGGCAGGTATGACCCTAGCCCTGAGTAGCATCCTGCCATCACCCAGAATGATACCACAGTACAAGGACAAAATGATTGACTTCAACAATTGGCTAAGCTTCTGGTGTCATTCTAAGGGGATCCAGTATTTGTCTGCCTGGGACGACATGATCAACAGACCATGATGCTTTGCCAGAGATGGCCTGCACCTGTCGCACTTGGGATTCTGGATACTGGCTAAGGCTCTTGCCACCCCTATAGTGTCTTTTTTAGGCAAGGTTCAAATGACAAATTCACCACTGTAACAGGTACAAATAAGCAAAATCTGAGGGTAATGCTACTCAATGCTAGAAGTCTAAACTCCAAAATGCACTCATTCGAGGCACTCCTTAAAATGCAGAACATCGACATCTGTGCAGTGACAGAGACCTGGTTCAAAGCTCCAGGGAGCACCCCTGCATTACCAGGGTATAATTCATACCACACCTTTTGGCCACCTAACCCGAAATAAAGCACTAAAGGTGGAGGCGTGTCCATATTCATTAAGGATATCCACACCTCCAGACTAGTTGCACAGCATAATGTATCCGAGATTATCCAAGTGCAACTAACTCTGGGCAAGACCGCAGTCCAAATTGTAGCTTGCTACAGACCCCCCAATCATGCCCCGGGATTCCACTCCTCATTTCTTGATACACTGGAAAGTATTAGGGTACAACCCAACACCCTAATAATGGGCGATTTCAACTACCCCACCATTAACTGGGAAAACTACTCATGTACCAACTCTTTTGCTCAATGTTTTCTGGAATTCATAAATTCCAACCCCTTAGATCAACTTATTCACACTCCCACCAGAGGCAGCAATATCCTAGACCTGGTCATTACCAACATGGGCAACCGGTGTTCCACACCAGAGGTCAATTCCTCGTTGGTCAGATCCGACCACAAGCTAATCACCCTAGACGTCCACATCCCACCTCCATCCCCAATTAGGGAAACCACCATAAAAAACTTCTCCAAAGCCAACTTCACACTTCTTAAGACAGAAGTGGCAAACTTCATGACACCCATGCAGACGGACAATAGAGGTATGACTGCTGAATCCTACACAAATGCACTTTATAAGCACTTACACGAGTGCATGGATCATGCTATCCCTAATAGAACCAAGATGCTATCCTCCAAAAAAAGGAAGCAAATCTGGTGGTCCTCTGCCATAAACAAGCTCTACAACAGAAAAAAGAAACTGTTGTAAACTAAATTGCCACTGACTCTAAAGACAACCACACAGCATTCTATAGCTATGTCAAGAATCTCAATGGCAACACTCAGATCTGCTCTGAGTTACAGCACAATGGCACTAAATATACAATACCAACTGATATTGCCAACATCCTGGCAGATAGGTTCAGTGCTAACTTTACCCCTCTCATCCCCTAGAGGGGCTCTACTCTCTAAGAAAGAAAAAGTTCCTGTATTCATGGCTGCACAGGTAAAAATACACTCTCCAAAGCCAAGAACACAGCATCCATAATGAACTGGCACCCTACCCAAGTACCATGTTCAGTCATAGCCTCACCTCAGGCTTTTTGCCCACTGAATGGCGCACGCCCACACAGTTATCACTCTCCAAAGGGGGGCCAGCCGACCCGGAACTAATCATCATGGAACTCATAAACAAAGACATTGGTAATCTCCAAACTCTGGACCCTACCCAGTTTGGGTTTGTAAAAGGCAGATCATATCTCCTAAACCTGATTGACTTCTTTGAAGCAGTCACCAAAGCCATAGATGAGGGTAAGATGGTTCACACAGCTTATCTAGATCTCGCCAAGGCTTTCGACACCATCCCCCACTCTGGAATTATAGATAAGCTCTCTAAACTAGATATAAATCCCTATGTCACAAGATGGGTTGCCAACTGGCTCACGGACAGAACCCATACTGTGAAAGTAGCAGACTCCAAATCCGACTTCAGACCAGTGACAAGTGGAGTACTACAGGGTGCATTCCTGGGTCCTATCCTGTGTGGTATCTACTTCTCTGATGTACAGGCTAACACAGAAAGTCTTTGGCTAACAAAGTTTGCAGATGACTGCAAACTAGGAGCCATAATCGAAACTCCTAATGATGTGGACATACTACAAAAGGGCCTTACTGAGACAGATGCCTGGTGTCAAAGCCATGGCCTGAAGCTCAATGCCAAAAAGTGTATTGTCATCCCCTTTGGTAAAAACTCTGTATCCATGAACTACCACATAAGTGGTAGTCTACTTAACACCGAAAGTGTGATAAAAGACCTTGGGACACAGGTGGACAGTAGTCTCTCCTTTGATAATCACATCACCACAGTGGTCAGGAAATCCTTCTACGTGGCTCACCTAATCACAAAAGCTTTCTTATCCAGAAAAAAAGAGGTCATTGTTCCCCTCTACTCATCACATATTGGACCCATTATAGAGTACAACGCTCCTTTTGGTATGTACTTCACAAGACATCTACAACAACTGGAAAGACCACAGAAATACCTCACAAAGAGGATTACTGGCCTCAAACAGATGCCCTATGCAGACTGTCTCAAAAAACTCCAGCTTTACTCCATCGCATATCACCTACTTAGAGGCGATCTCTACCTAACATACAAAGCTATGTCAAACCCAGAGCTGTTGGACATGCTCCACTTAAAGAAATCCCAATCCCTCCGAGCTACACGCTCTAGGGACCTAAACCTTGTCTGCACAATAAACAGAACATGCTGGAAGGATAGAATCCTGTCCCAGAGACTTCCCATACTCTGGAACAGACTACCTATCTATGTCAAACAGAGCTCCTCATTAGCACTCTTCAAGAAAAATCTTGATGATTGGATGAGAAATAGGAAATTCACCCCAGGGATCACTTCTGTGGCTCTGCTCGACAGGGGCACAGGAAAATAATTTTCTTGGGTGGCGAAAGCCAGGGTACCTTTTTGGCTAGGCTTTTATAGGCCCTAGGGCTAATAGCCTAGTACCTACCTATGAACCTATGAACTTGTCACACTGTTTAAAACCCAACTTAGCTTTGTCTAACATGGTAAGTGAAACAATGCTATACAGTAGAAAAAATTAAGGAAGAAATACCAGTGGAGTTATGTTAAGGAATACCACTAGTAAAAGGGGCCTGTCAAAGACAGGAGAGAGGGACTGTCAAAAGAGGTAAAAATTAAATTACCAAGAAAAAGGGTAGGAAATAGGCCTAGGTTATAGGCGACAGTGATAAAAGACTAATTTGACTAAAAAATTTGAAATTTAGAAGAAAAACTGTCATAAAAACAACAAATTACTACTTAGCTTGAGAGAGATGGTTAACACGTCTGACTAGGAATGCGGCAAATGAGATCTGGAGTATCTAGGAGAGGGGTATTGTGGGTAGGCTCTTAGCTGAGAGTTTTTGGCTTGCGCGAGCTGGGAAACGGCAGTATCAGTTCCGAGGATGGAACCAAGGTCCTAACAGTAAATAATGAATAAAGATTTACAACATCAGATGCAATCATACATTTATATAAATGAAAACAAACCACACTGGCACAATCCTAGTTGCAAGCATTTTACACCGCAAACCATACTGACACACTCCTAGTTGCAAACATTATACATCACTTATAAACTACCCAATCATTTTCACTCAAAGATTGCATAGCTCATTTAAGTTCTGCCTTTTTTTAAACCTCATTTCTTTCCTGTTTGTATTGCTCTCACAATTCCCATTTTTCCTAAGTAATTTGCTCCTACCCTTTTCTAAAGATCACAGTTCCAGTTGTTTTATATCTGTTACTGTGTTCACTACTTCTAATATAGTTGGTTTAGATTCTGATTTCCAATTTCTAGTAATTGCTTTTTTGGCAACTGCCATAATTACACACAGCAAGGCTTTACAGTGTCTAGGCAATTCTGATTCTGTATCATAGCTCAGAAAAATCATCTCCCTCACTACACCAATCCACCTACCCAACATCTCTGACAGTGCATCCTGAAGGGAATCCTAAAAGGATTTGTCACTTTAGTTCTATGCCACTGTATCCTTGAATGTCTTTGTTTAATATGCTGTAGTAATAAAATGACCTGATATTGGGACTTTTATCCATATTGTCTTTAGGTCTAAGTCTAACAGGACTTAGTCTGACTTCCAAAACTTTTCCAGTCTACCTTGACCCTTCCCCTTACTCATGATGTTGTGCTAACTATGATCCTTTTGCAGTTCTGATTTGCCCTGTGTAAAAGTCAATCACATCATTCAGGCTACTATTTTAAATAGATAGTATTTTTTGCCTGTGTCACCTAGTCTCTTTGTATCTTCGCAAATTACTCTTTCCAGTACGTACTTCTGTAAGTTCAAGTTCAGTACATTCTTTTTTTCCTCTGTAACTTCTCTCAGAGTTAGGTGTGTCGAGGTTCTTGATTTCCCCTATGCCCTGGTGTTTTTGCTAGTGTTAGATTTTTAGTTGTCTGCTACTTCATAATTTGTTGAACTTTAGGAATAATGTCAGGAAAGTTAGCTTGTGCTTCTTTCTGTGCATAGTTTTCTTGCATTGTTAAAATTGTTTTATAGCAGAATGGGTACAAAAAAGTCTAATGAGTTTATGAAATGCAAGTGAGGGAATAAAATACTTCCACAAGTTATGGACAATCAATGTGTTAAGTGATTAGATGAACATCATTTCACAGAACAGTGCAATATTCAACATATTGATCATATGGGTTATATCCTGAGAAGGATACAAGAGTCAGACAACTTCAGGGTACTATCCACATACCCAAACTGTCAGGCAACTTGAGCTGAGCTGACTAAAAGACAAGTTTGGATGCCAAACCCTTCAGAGCTTTACTCCCACCAAAGAGTACACTTCTCGAAGGCATTTAAAGATTGACAGTTGGCTTCTTGCTGTTCTTTTGCTGGCAGATAAGTTCCTTTGGGGAAAAACCTGTCATTTTCTAAATATTGTTTGTGTTTTATCATTTTCCTTTTCAGGAAAGTTATTTTAGAGCTAAGAGTTTTGTGTTTTAATGGACTGTCTTGAGATAGTATCGTACGTTTAAAAGGGAATGCTGTTTCTTTCAGTTAGTTTAGAAGGCACGTGAAGTAACTGCAAACCATTTTTTCTGTGGAGAAATTGTATTTACTTTACTTGTTCAGGTCTGGAAAAGTGTTTTACTGTGCTTTGTACTGTGTTTTTTTTCTGTGAAAAACAGTGATTTTTAAAGACTTGTAGTTTTTACTGGCATTTGTTGCTTGTCTTCCTGAGAAAGAGCCACCATTTTTGGCTTGACAATGGAACAAACTGCCAGTCTCATGGTTGATCATTCTTTCAGCCACAAAAAACAAAAGTTAAGCAAACCTTTGCCACTACAGCAGGCTAGCAATTTGCCTCAGCCTCATGTGGATGAATCTCCTGTGGCCGTTTGTTGTACCTCAGACCACTCAACCTTTACCCCAGATCCCTCTGGTGTAGCACCTACAGCCACTATAGACCAATGTTTAGCCATGTCCTGTGCAATTGCTGGGGTCCCCTCAGTGGGTAAGTGAGAGACACTCTTGTCAGTCCTGGTTGAGGGAACTGGGAAAGTTTCCCTGCTGTGTCAGAATTCTATGCCCATTGCTTGAGAAGTTGCTGGTGCCATTAGTCATATTGTCCCCAATGTTTTCTGTCAAAAGAAACAGAAAACTAAACATATCTTTGGACATGAATAGTTTACTGGATGTACCTCATGGTTTAATTCTTCTTGTAAAGTAGTTTCTGGTAAAAATAAAGAGGGATACCTCTTTTCCAGAAGAGATTCAGAATTATGAATCTGAATAGGATTGCTCAATTTCTGATTCTCTCTGTGGGGGTTTTTCTTTCTTTGAGACTATTGCTAGAATGACACAGTGTTTTCAGCGGGAGAACACTGACATTTCTTAGTCCATCAGAAAATACTATAGTTGTTACAGAAGGAATTTCCAGAACCTCCTATTCTCTCTGCTTTAGAGGATGTGTGTGTTACTGCTTGCTGTTTTCCTGATAGTCAGCTGCACCTAAAAAGGCAGATAGTATATATAAAGTTCCATCCTCAGTCTTTTAAGTATTTATACACTATTTGCAAATCTGATCCCACTGCTGTTAAACACTTAGTGAATTCAAATCCTATTCCTTATGATAAGGCTAGAAAAAATATTTATTAGTATGGGAAAAAGTGTATACTTCTACAATTCTGATTTTGAAAATTTTAAATTGTGAGGATCATACGTTAACGTTTGTTCTGATTCAAAGTGTGAAAGTATGGGGAATGTTTTATCTGCAGTTTCTTCTTATGAGGAAAAATCTGCTTAAATAATTTAGTTTCTTCTGTTGCGACTCAATTGTTTACACTGTATATATAACTCTGTTGATACTTCTTCCAGGGTTATGGCCACTGATACTGTTTTGAGGAGGTTTACAAGGCTGCATTCTCAGAACCTCTCAGACGACAATAAAACCAAGATTTTAAATTCCCCTTTGGATAAAGATTTAGTTTTGGGCTCAACTACTGCAGAGGTGGTCAGTGTGATAAGATGATCCAGGGAATCTTTTAAGATTTTCAGCCCTCCTTTTCGAAATGTTGTATGGGATTCTCTAACTATTCATCTAATTTTGGCAAAATGTAAAATGAACAGTCTCAACAAAATACAGGTAAACAGATGTTTAAGAAGAAATGGCAAGGGGGTTCCAAAAGGAAGCCTGAAATCTCCCAAAACCAAGGACAGTCAAACAAGTCTGAATGACTATTCCAGAGACTTTGTGACCCCTCACTCTCTGGACCTTTTTTCCTGCAGAAAGTCTGAATCTCCATTTTTCTCTTTGGCAACAATGTTTCAGACAAATGGGTTCTGAAGATCATTCAACAAGGTTACAGATAGCAGTGGGAGGAAATTGCTCCATTCCAGAGGGTCAGGCTTCTTCCTCCAAAACAGATTATTTTGTTTCTCCTGGTTCTTCATCTCATGCTGTTAGATGGAGTGATAGAATGAATTTCTCCTTCCCAGGTGGGGGAGAATTTTTATTCAAGGATGTTCTTGATGCCAAAGAAAGAAAACGCTTGGAGACAATTTATGGATCTTTCTTTTCTAGACTTATCTGTGATAATGCCCATATTCAAAATTATCCCTATTTATCCAGGCTTCATATATTTCTTAAGGTTTTGTTTGTCTGAATCACATTATCAGTTTTATGCCTTAATCTTTGGACTATCCACTGCACCAAGAGTGCTTTGCTTATCTTTGCAGGGTATTTTTCAAAGTGTCAGGCATCACTTTCTTGGGTGAAAGATCTCTTATACATGCTGGGATTCCAACAGAACATTCAAAAGTCTTTCTTGACTCTTTCATACAGAATTGTGCTCCTGGGATGTCAACTAAGCACCTCATTTCAAAGAGCTTTTTTCCCCACAGGAAAAATAGATCTTTCTAGGTCTATTGCTAAGGTTTTTCACTCAAACTTCCAGTTACTATGAAGAAATACTTCAGTATTTTGGGTTTTGTGGCTTCTGTGATTCTCTTGATAACCCTGGCAAGACTTGTCATGAGAAAGATACAATGGTATCTGAAGTCTCTTTGGTCCCAGGACCAACACTCTATGTCTTTGTAAATCCTAGTGTTGGGGTTTCTCAGAAGAGAAGTTATTTGGTGGAGACAACAGATATCTTTAAATCCAGGTGTCCCTTTCTCCCTCCTTGTTCCAAAGAAGCCAGTCACACCAGTCGCCTCAGACTTTGCTTGAGGAACATTTGTAGAAACGATAAAAGCGCAGAGAGTTCGGAACACAACGAACAGGTGCTAGCACATAAATATCAACGAGATGCTTGCCCTGATCAAGACACTTAACTTTCTGAATCATCTTTGGTCCACTGGACCTCTTTAATGTTGTGACAGACAATGTCATGTGGTACATCAACAGGCAGGTGGAAACCAGGTTGTACCCCCTTTGCAGACTAGCCATGTTAGCTTGGGATATAGCTTCTCAGCACAATCTAACTCTGCAGGCATCCTGTATTCTGTCAAGCAAAACTGTGTGGCAGACAAGCTGAGCAGGACCAGGGTAGACCCTCATGAATGGAAACTAAATTGGGGGTGTTCCAAGATTTGATCCATCTGTAGGGAATGACTCAATTTGATTTCTTTGCCTACTTTCTGAACAAACAACCAGAAAGATACTGTTCCAGGACTCCATGCAAAAAAGCCTTGAAGACAGATGCCTTTCCTTTTCCTTGGACAGGAATGTTCCTGTATACTTTTTTACCCTTTCCACTAATACCCAGGGTACATCAGAAGATTCAGAATGAATCACACAAGATCTTTGTGTTGACTCCCTTCTGACCCAAGCAACAATGTTTCTCCCTTCTTTTGGAAGTGGCCAGAGGCAATTACCACACGCTTCCTCACAGACTGCATCTACTCACAAAAAAAGAGGTGTGTTTGATACATCCTGACATGACATCAGTCAGCTTCAATTGTCTGTCTGGATGATGGGATCTTAATTCCTTTTAGGTACCTGTTTACTGAGGATGTGCATTGGCTACTAATGGAGGCAAGAAAGCAGGCTACTAAAAAATCATATATTAGCAAATGGAAAAGGTTTTCTAGTTTGTGCCAATAACAATAACCAGCACCCCAGTTAGGGTCAGGTGTTGTCTAGTTTTACAATATTTGTGTGATTTACTATCCTATGGCCTTTCTTATTCTTCTATCAAGGTTAATTTATCTGCCATTTTAGCACGTCTGCCCATGGATCCTCCTCTTTCAATACAGTCTCATGTCAAAATGTTTTTGAAAGGATTTTTTCATAACAGACCTCCAAGCAAACCAGTGGCACATCCTTTGGATCTTAATTTTGTGTTAGAGAAGCTAATGCTTGCTCCATTTGAACCAGCTAATCTGGATGACTTGAAGTTCTTAACATGGAAAAGTTTTACTGATTCCTCTGATCTCTGCAGGAAGGGTACCTGAGATGCAAGCTCTTATGGTGTGTCAAGCCTCTCATTTTCCATAAGAACAGAATTTCTTTGACAACTAATCCTTCTTTTAGGCCTAAAGTGGTATCCATAACAGTAGATGTTCGACTGATTGCTGCAGCAGTACCTACCTCCACCCCCCTCGTTATTTTGGTGTGTTTTTATGCCAGGGTGTGGGCATTTATTCTTTATTTTTAGCATTGTCCTTTCAGGGCTCAGCCTCCCTCTCTCCTTTGGTAGGAAAACTCTGAAGAGTTTTGCACCCAAACTTGTCCTTTAGTCAGCTCAGCTTGAGCTGCCTGACAGTTTGGGCACATGGAGGATGCTCTGAAGCTTTGGAAGCTGTCAAACTGTTATATCTTTGGCAGGTTATAACCCATATAGCTAAGGCTACTGCAGCAGTGATCATTCAAACATCTGCTGTTATAGTAAGTTTACTTAAACAACTGTACTATATCTGCTCTACTTTTAAACCACCTGCCTTCAAGAACAAGAGAAGCAGACTTCTCTTGAAAAGCTTGAAAAACATAATGCTGCTACTCCAGTACAGGTTCTGCTAACCTTTAGGTCTTCCTCCTAAATGTCTGTGTAGATGTCTGAGCCTTCTAAGGACACCAAATCCAAAAGGAAAGACCTTTCTGGTAGACAGGGATTCCTCTTCAAGTTCAGCCAAACTTATGGGTTCTTCCCAAGCTGAAGTAACAAAAGCAACAGTTGCAGTGATGTTGAAGAACTCTCCTGTCCCACTCTGCTGTTTGAAGAGCATCTCACCGGTCACTTTTGTAGTGGATCTCAGGAGAAATTTTCAGTCTCATCAACCTTCTTCCACTAGGTTCCAGAGGGCA
Source organism: Protopterus annectens (assembly GCF_019279795.1). Lineage (NCBI taxonomy): Eukaryota > Metazoa > Chordata > Ceratodontiformes > Protopteridae > Protopterus > Protopterus annectens. Next base: position 644,942,188 of record NC_056741.1, read on the forward strand.
GTTTCCATTGACTTCAAGTGTACAAAAATGTGGCAGACGTTTTTGTAGATCTGGATGATCTAATCCCAGGCCTCTTGTTCTAGTAACATCATAATAATCACAGTACCTTATTTTCCAGATTTTGCTGCTCAGTGCCTTTGGTTCCCCTCAATGGGCTCTGTTCAGGCTGCGCATCCAGTGATACCATTGCTGGTCCTCCAGTATTCAGTGTTACTCCTGGTGACTCTGTCAACTCTATGATCTCATTGTTGGGGCTTAGCATTTGATGTCAACTCCTTCAGCATGAACAATATAATCAGTAATGGGTCTGCTGATATTAATGTCTTTGATGTCAGGGATGCTATTGACCTCTGGACTGGGGTCTGATCTCTTGAGTGTCAGTAACAGTTTTGGTTCCTTCAAGGCTGATTATCTCAGACTTTAAATTGGCCTTTCAACATCTGACATCAACATCTTCAATACTGACCTTGAAGATGAAAGGATTGATGCTCTCATCTGCTGGGGATGGGCCTTTGCAGAGGGCTCAGGATCTATATTTATAATTCCAGGCTTGGCCTCAAGTGTAGATAGCTTGGGATAACTTCTGTCAGCCTAGACCTCAGTCCAGATATCTGTCACACTATCAGTGTACAGGCCTTATTGTATTAGCTGCCCTTGACTTCAGCAGTGTCTTTGGTCTCTTTTAGGGAGTTACATATTTCCGCTATTTCAGCTGTCCACATTCTCTTATTCAAGAAAGAGTTCAGTGGCCTTCATCAAGATTCTGCTTTCAGATCTGGCATTGTTAGGTTTTCTTCCTCTTTGGATCAGTCATTTCTGAGGGATGAATGTTCTTGTGCAAGAGGAAGCATACAGACTTACTTTAAGAGTCTCTCTCTTCCTTGATATTAATGAAGATGAGGAGGCTGACTCCCCTCCATCCTTGCCTGATTTCAAGTTTATGGAAGTCCTGCAAGTCATTTCAGTGATGACAGGATGGTTCATCGAAAGCCCTTTCTTGCCTGAATGCATACTGCAAGGCTCTTTCTAGTTTTACAAACTTTCATCTTGGGTGAATCCCCATCATTCACCAAGATGGTATGGCTGGTGGTTGAAACATGCAGGACAAAATCCTTTCATTGTGGTTTCTCTCCCCAAAAAAAGGTCTGACATGCTCCACCAGTCTCTTAATGACTGGATGTGCTGATTGCAGACTTCATAAATAGACTTGATAGTCATAGCAGCTGTGCTTAAGAAGGCTGTAACTCCATAAATCACAGCTGTTCAACAGAATAAGGAAGTATGTTTAAGCATATTCTGGACAACCTATTGCACATGATCCGACTCCACAGAGAACTAATAAATCTGTTTCACCAGCCTCTGCTGGGCTTGCCAGACTGGGAACTGAACTGCAAGCCACTGTCCCAGATAGCAACTATTTTCTTCACTGCAAACCTAATCAAGTGGTTGTCTTACAATGTTGGGGTAGTTCAATTAATGTGGCAACCTCTGTATTTTGCCTAAGATAACGTGTGTGGCTCTTCCTTATGGATTTTACTGGTGACAGTAAGACAAAGTTCATAACTGCCCTTTTTAGTGGGATCTTACTTTCTGGCCCTTCTGTGAAAGCTGAGCTATAGAAACAAGAATAAGAAGACAAAACCCTTATTGCAGTTGGAGACAGATTTGAAGCTCCACAATGCTCATTATTCTGAAAACAGTGGACTCTGTGTTAGCTTTGCTTTTGGTACAGCCAACAGCAACACAATATCAGAGGGTCTGGAAAGAACCAGTGAAGATGCAACAAGTTCCAGAAAGGCCATCAGCCCAAAGGCAGTAATAGTAATTGGCAAAACAGTTGGGGTATTGTGGCCCCAGCTCGGGGACCTGCAGTCTGCTCCCCTGAGATCTTTATTAACTGATGGGAGGCAGTCAAAGGTTGCCTAACTCTACACTTGCACTTGTGGATGGCCATTATGAAGGACAAATGGACAAGGAAAATTGTATCCAGAGGCTACAAAATCATTCCTCTCTTACAGCCATAGTCTGTTCCCCTTCCATATGCCCCACCAATTCAAAATCTGCAGCAAGAAAAAAAAAAGTACTCAGCTTTCTACAAAAGACAGCAACCACAACATCTTACCCAACCAGAAAGGGCAATGCTTCTTCTCAGCATTATTTTTTGTACCAAAGAAGACAAGATATCCAGGGCCTGTTCTAGATTTGAGGAATCTAAATCTATTGGTTCCAAATGACTCCTTTTACATGGTCACAGTACAGTTAATCCTTCTATGTTTGCAAGAAGGAAAATGAACGAGCTCTTTAAACTTTAAAGACATTAAGCTTCACACCAAAATCACTCAGGAGCCAAGGAAGTTTATTTGCTCACAAGGAGCAGACTGTCATTATAAGTTATGGGCCTCGCCATTTGGCCTCACCACAGCCCCTAGGGCATTTACAAAATGTAAATCCAAGGTTGCAACAAAGCAGAAGATGCAGGACTCCAGAATGTTTCCATTCCTGGGTGGCTGGCTCCTAGCTACTCCAATTATGGACAGTCTCATTACAACCAGGTTTGTTTCAGAATTTAGTAATTAAATTGAACACTGACGTCTCAGTTGATGCCAACACAGAGGATCACATAACTCAGAAGCATTCTGGAACCCTGACTAGCAGAGCTGACTGTGGCTGTAAGAGAGAAATATACTTTGATATCAGTATTTTGCTACTCATGAATACAGTATGTCATATCCTTCAAGATTCACTTCATTTCATCTTTCTGATTGGAAGCACTGGGGCTGATTGCTACTACAGTATTAGCCTCCTCGTCATGACTTTATTGCCTGATACTGTTTGAGGGTTCTGCAATGAGCACTAAAGGTTCAGTGGGTTCAGCTCAAATTCCATGTTGCTTGCAATTCGGGGAATCTATTCATACATCTGCTATTATAGTAATTAAGCTTTACAGCTGTACTTTTCTGCTGTCCTACATCTTTTATCTCAAATATTTGATTTTGATTTGAGTTACTACTCTGTGTAAGTTTATCTTTTTTTTTTTTTATTTCCTGTATCTATCGGGATTCAGTGCATTGTGCTTGACATTTTTCTTAAAGTCTGCAAAATCTTTTTAAAGGAGAAACTTTCTGTTACGTCTACTTCTTCTTATGAATCTTGACTGGGAATTTTTTCCTAATTATTCCAAGAAAGATGAGTACAGTTGAGATCCTATATTGCTGAAGAAATTAGGTGCAGTATTTTCCAAGCTGACTTTTCAAACTTGCTGGTGGACTGCATTTTTTAAACATCTTTATTAACTTATCACTTAAGACACAGGCATATGTACATACATTAATAGAAAAGAAAACAAACCATATTAACATTTTTTCCATTCACACATTATACATTTCTTGTTTTTTTTTTCTTTAGAACAACTGTCTTTCTGTCCAACATTAAAAAAATAATTCTATTCCTTCCTTCCCTTAAACCTAACTCCTCTAACTGAAATTTATTCTGCACATATTGTTCCTACAAATTCCATTTATTTATATGCAGTTTGCTCCCGACCTTTTCCAAAATGGCCTCTTCCAGTTCTTTTATAATACTCAATACTTCAAATGCAATTGGTTTAGACTTTGATTTCTATTTTCTAGTAATTATTTTTTTTCATAGGCAATAGACTTAAACTTAATAAGGCCTTCTGTGTCTAGACAATTCAGATCATGTGTCAGCTCTAAAAAATCATTTCCTTAGTTAAAGCCATTTGCTCTCCCAGTACTTTTGAAAGAGTACTCAGTAGGGAATCTAATCTGCCAACTTATTACATTCCCCAAAAATATGATCCCGGTTATCATTTTCTTCCCCATCACACATACAGCATTTGCTATCTACCTGTGGAAAAATTATTTAAAGTTTGTTTGGAGTATAAAAATACTTCTGATTTACTAGATTTGTCTGGAAACCCTGACAGAACAGGTCTCTCACTTAGGACTCTCCTTTCCCTTTCTGTTTGCCTATACTTTGATATCAATACTTGCAGTCATTCTTACTGGCAAAATCTCATTTCAAAATTCCCATGTTTGCTTAGATTTTACAATACTTTCTGCACTATCAATATAATATTTTGTGTGGTGGTTAATATTCTCCACAAGGATCTGCATCCAAAATCCCACTCTCTCCTTATTTCTTCACCTCCTTCCTGCTTCATTGTCATTTCTTTCCACTTTGAATTATGACCTTCTGCTTGTGTTATGTATATGATGAGCCTTACCTGTATAGTTCTAAAATATCCATTCAAATCAGGTAATCCTAAACCACCTTGTTCTATTGAGAGGATCAATTTATCTGAGTTAATTCTTGGCCTCTTTTCCTCCCAGATAATTTTCTTCTATTCTTTATTAATTATAATCCACAACTACTCCTCTGATTGATAAAATAAACCTGACCTGAATATAAAACTGATGGGACTAAAAACATTTTCACTATTTGTATCTTATTACCCATATCCATAAGCAACAGATTCCAGTTTCTCAATTTTTATATTATCTTTTGTTTAGTCTTTTCTCACATATCCTTAACTGGCATAACGGAAACCTTTTTAATCCATACTCCTAAATACTTCATCTTATCATGTTCCCATAAATATAGGCATTGTTGACCCAAGTCATGAATGGGTTCATAATTCACAGCTATATCCTTATTTTCGGGATATAAAATTAATGAAGATAAAACAGTCTCAAAATGTTCAACAGCACAGAGATGTCCTTTTCTTTATTTATCAAGTACAAAAATATCATCTGCAAATTAAGCCAACCTTTCTTGATTACCATACCAATTATATCCTTGAATTTCTGAGTCCCTTCTTTTCTTTGACAATGGCTCAAAATATAAGGCAAACAACAAAGGGGAAATAGGACTCCCCCTGGCTGGTTCCTCTGTTCAAACACAACCCTGATCCTTCATATAGCCTCTTAATTAACCTTTTTGTTGCATCAAGGAATGCAATTGCTTCCATTGCCCCACTCATAAAATCCCAACTTGCTTTGTTGAATGCTTTCTCTGCATCAAGGCCAACCAGCAGCAGTATTGTCTTATATTCTACTTCCCTCTGAATCATCATTGTTCTATTAATGTAGTAAAATGTTGAAAAACATATTCACACAAACACTTTTTTAATCATGGTTTAAAATTGAAATGTATATGAGGCTGGGTCTGACTGGTCTTTACCCTCTTAAATACTATTAAACAAACTCCTTTATCACTGTTTTCCCTCCTAACTTCTAAACTTCCACAGAAATATGATTTTTTCTTGGAAACTTCCCAGCGGATTGATTACACACCAGAAATTTCCTCATCACCTCCTATCTTACCTTAGTTGTTGAACCTCATTTTCTCCTAATCTTGACAATTATAAGTGTACTATAAATATTTCCATTTGTTCTTTCTTGGTTTCAATGTTCCTCTGCTTTATACACATTTTCATAAACATTTCTAAAATCTCTTTAATATCTCTGTAGGATCTCTGGTTATTTTTCTTGTCATAGGATCATAGGAAGTTACTAGGCTGTTGGCCCTGAGGCACTTATAAGCCAAGCCAAGAGTTTAGCCCATGTTTAGACAAGTCAACACCCAATGCTCCAGTCCAGCAGGGATACAGGTGGAATCTAAGTGGTGTATTTTCTGTTTCCCATCCAGTTATCCAGGTTGCGCTTAAAAAGGGTAATGAGGTACTCTGCTTGACATAGAGAGGGAGTCTATTCCACAGATGGGGGAATCTCTGGGATACAAATCTGTCCCGCCAACAAGTCCTGTTGATGTCCCAGACCAGGTTGAGGCCACATGCGTGGGTTACTTGAGTGGAGCTTGACTTGTGGATATGCAGCAGTCCCATCAAGGTGGTGTCTGAGATTGCCTTGTATGCCAGACAGATGTCACCTCTGAGGAGTCTGTATGAAACTAAGTAGAGGGATAGGGCTTTTAGCCTATCTGTGTATGGTAGTTGGTTGAGGCCCTGGATTCTCCTGGTGAGGAACCTCTGTGGTCTCTTCAGGTGCTGCATGTGCTTTGCGAGGTACATGCCGAAAGGGGCATTGTACTCAGTAATGGGTCTTATAAGGGAAGAATGCAAGGATGTTATGACCTCCTTGTTCCTGGATGAGATGCCTTTACTTCTGAGGTGGGCCATGTAGAAAGCTTTCCGTACAATGGAAGCACCATGGTGGTCAAAAGTCAGGTTGCTATCAACCTGGGTGCCCAAATCCCTTATGACTGATTGTGTACTTAGGGCATTGTTATTAACATGATCATTTGTGGGAATGTCACTCTCCCCAAAGGGGATGATGATGCATTTTTAGTAACCAGCTTGAGGCCGTGTTTCTGGCACCAGTAATTTGTTTGGGTGAGACCCTCTTGGAGGATGTCCACATCACTAGGGGTATTGATGACAGTGCCTGGCTTGCAGTCATCAATACTCCTAGTGATGTGGACATCACTAGGGGTATTGATGACAGCGCCTGGCTTGCAGTCATCTGCAAACTTGGTTAGCCATAGCCCACTAGTTTTGGCCTGCACCTCAGAAAAGTAAATCCCAAATAACAGAGGCCTCCTTAAATTTGGTAATAACCCTTTCTGTTGCCCAAGTCACTGTGCAAAATGTTTTTGTGCTCTGGAGCTGTTTTCAAAAAATATTTGCTTAATAGCAGTCTTTCTAAACACATGCATATTATCCATATACTCCCTTATTTTTATCTTTAACACTCTGCAGTTGCTTCTCTTCTTCTGTGAGATTCCTTATTCTGCAATTATTTAATCGTTGTCAGCACCTCTAAATAATTCCTATTACTTCTCAACCATATCTCTTCCTCTTTTAATTCTACCCCATTTAAACTCTGTTTTCATTTTATCCCACTCACTAACTATTCCTTTTGAAGAAATTTCTATCTTCTCTAATAACTCTCAAATAATTTCTAGTACCCAGTCCTTAAGTTCCTCAGTTTTAACAGGGAGGTGGGAAAACACCAGTGTCACATTTTTACTTCATTAGCTTGCATTTTGTTATCTTATTTTTTATTGGTGCATGATTTGAAATAGTTATTGGATGTGTGTCAAAGCTTTTGATTAAATGCAAATGAAATATAATTTCTGTCAAGTTTACCCCATTTATTGTACCTTGGGGAACAATATATAAATTCTGTCCTAGCTCCTACTATTGAATTCATATCTTCCATACCAAATATTGTCATACTTTGTTTTTAAAAATCCATCCTCTTTTATTTTATTTTCTTGGTCCCCCTGATACATTCTAACTATTGCAAATTAAGTTCAATTCCCCATTTATAACTAATATTCCCTGCTGAAAGCTGATGATTTCTCCCAAAATTCTTTAACCTCCATTATATCAGTTTTTGGTGGTATGTAAATTTTTCCCAACATCCACCTCCTCTCTTGCTAGTAGCCTCTTACTACCATACATCTGCCATTATTGCCTTTTTCCTCTCTTCTATCACTACTGCAGCTCAACTAGCCCAACTAGACATTTTTGCCTTTGTCCATGGTATTCTGCTAAATATCCTTTATGAAATCCTTTCTTTGCCAAATTCACATGCTCATTTCTCTCGAAATATGTCTCCTGCAGCAGTGATATTGAATCTATGTCACATTTCTCAAACATTTTGCTTTAATGCAAACCCTCAAACAAACAAAAATAAATTTTCAGAACACCCCCATCCCCTATTAAATTAGAATAAACACAGAAAACTACATGCATTTTCAACAAATGAAGTTTAACTCTACATATAGGGACAGTTGCCCTAAAATTGACAGTAGCACCCATAGGCATAATGCAATCTAGAATTAACGTTACCCAAACTGATGCATATATTATAGACTGTGTTCCTACTGCGTTCCGTCTTACAGTGATTACTCTCTGTCCTTTTCTTATCTCTACAACCCCCCAGATGTGAATAAACAGCTTGTGTGCTTTCAGAAAACATTAACTTTTAGCTCTAAAAAAATGCACTGACTATTTTAAAATAAACCTAAATTGTGTACTGTTCTATTAAATGCATTAAAGTATTAAGGTTACTATCTCTTATTCACTTCCAAAAATTTCAAACTTTTTTTACAAAGAAAATCATAAATATTATATAGAAAATCTTTTGTGAAACATTTAATGTACTAGTAAAGAGTTTGAGTTAAAAAAAAGTTATCACGATATTAACAAATGTTTTTGTGATAAGAAGATATATCAGCTGAAGTAGTTCGTAGCTGAAAAACAGCTTATTCAGATTTCCTAAACATACCATTTGAAACTGAATGATATTCATTTATGTGATAGTCTATATAAGGAAAATTCAGTATTATGCAGTGTTGTGTATTTTTACTAAATGCAGTATATGAACGTAGGCAAACAGACTAGAAATACAAATGTAATCAAACAAGATTGTAGATATGCAGCTTGTAAGGAAACAGGCAAGGAAAGGGTTATAATACAAAATTGTGATAGTGAAAATACTAATGCATTCTGTTAGCTATAATGATGACTTATTAGATCAATAGTGAGCATGGTTGTGAGACTATAATCATAGCACATAGCAGAAGAAGGCACTTCTGCACTCTCTGAACCTTCCAGCAGCTTAAACAATAAATCTGGCACTTTGGACTTAATTTATTCTGATACCACATAAATACTTACAAAACTCAGAAAGGTAAAGTAAAAAGGCATATAAAAATCATGGTCACTTGATAACTGAGCACATGACATGCATCTATTTCATTCGGACCTTAAAGCTATAAAATGTTATATACTACACTTTCCTTTCTGGGATTAATATGGGTTAATAGGGGATGGGATGTTCTGAAAATGTATTGTTTTAGGTATTGGGATCAGTTTGGCCACAATTTTGTGTAACTTTCTGTGGAGATATGTCAGATATTTTATTATTTAATGTCTTTTTTATTTTCTGTTTCTATTAGATTTTTGTTTTGTTGTGGGTTAGTTAGCTTCACAAGTTCTTTTTTTCCCCTCTTTTGTGTAGAATGTTGTTTTGGTCATTTTGTTTGTACATTTTATTACGTTCATACATAGTTATATACCCAGCTCTCTATATATCAGTACAAAAGGTAAAACATGTTAGTATGTAAGTGAATGGCATAAGAAGGTCCATCCCTAGTAACAGCAGGATCCTCCACCATGTCACAAAGCCTTTCTTCAAATGTCTTTTACTGTTTATAAGAGTTCAACACTGAAAATAGCTTCAGACTACATCTACTGATCCCATAGAATTATTTTTCAAAATTGTAAGCAATTCTCTCTCTGTCTCTCTCCCTCTAAAATTTCATTCTACTTTCTGGTAGTGAGTTTCACCATAAGTTAATTTTTTGGAGATTTCTACTTCTGTTTTAATCCATGTGTTAAGTTCTTACCAATCAGCATTTCCCAAATAATTTCTTCTTCTTTAAATTTTAGCCATATACTTCCTCCTAAGGAACTCTGTTTTTTTTTCTTGACTGTAAGTTAAAAAATATTTCTTTCATTGTTGTTGTTGCTGTTTCTTTTAGAAGATGCCTCCCTTTCTTTGTCATTATAGACTGTGCATTTAAGAAGAGCAAGTATGGGAATATATCCTGCCTCCAGTCAAATATGAGGCTTGCTTGAATTGTTTGAGGAAACAATATACAGAAGATTGTGATCAAATCTTTGATCAAAGCCACTTGTTCTATGTTCAGAACATGGATGTCAATAAATTCACCTCAGGAGTGAGTCCTCTTGCTCATGGCTCATCTATTGAATGGAAGGAGACAAAGAGGATGTTCATTACGTTGCTCAGAACTGCAGCAGCCTAAGTTATATGGGTTTTATCCTGCTAAGAATATAACAACCAGACAGCTTCCTAAGTTTCAGGGCACTTTCCTCACGCCAAAACTGTTAGACAGCTCTAGCTGAGCTGACTAAAAGACATATTAGGGTGCCACGTCCTTAAAGCTTTCCTGCCACAGAAAAGAGGGCTCCTGTGTGGGCTTCTGAGGATTGATGGTTGTCTTGTGCTTTTCAATTGCTGGGCAGATAAGTTCCCTTTGGGGAAAAACTTTTCATATTTAATATCTCATTGTTCAGAGATATTTTCCTCTTAAGGAAAGTATTTTTAAACTAGGAAAATATATTCTGATGACTATTATGTGCCTTAAGTGTTCTTTTAAAGGAAGTGCACTTTTGTTCTAGTCAGTTTAGGAGTTGTATAAAACTGTTTAAAACTATATTTCATGTGAAGAAACTGTTTAGTTTACTTTCTGGGACTGCAAAGTGAACTGAAGTGCTTTTACTGTGTGTTCACCTGGAAAAGTCACTTTCAGGTACTCTATATTTTTTACTTGTGCTGCTTAGTTTCCCTGGGAAAGGAGCACCATTTTCATTTTGACCATTGATCAAACTATCAGTCCCTCAGTTGGTCCTTCCTCTGTCCACAAAAAGAAAGTTATCTAAAATACCATTGCCAGTACAGCAGGCTAGTAATTTGCTCAGCAGCAGGTGGGTGACTCTACTATGGCTGAAGTTGGTTCCTCAGACCATTCATCTTTTTCCCTGGATTCCCTCTAGTATTGTCTATACAGTCATTATAGATCAGAGGTTAGCCATGTCCTCTGTGGCTGTTGGGGTCCCCTCAGTGGGCAAGTGAGAGACACTATTGTTGGACTTGGGAGAAGGGGTAAGGAAGACACTACTGCTTAACCAGAATGTTGTGCTCACTCCTGAGGAAGCTGTTGCACCTATTTTCTCAAACTTTCCTGTAACAAAAAACAGAAAACTAAATGTTTATCTACTCCTGAGACAGTTCTGCTGGACAGGAGTAATCCATTAGGTCTAGTTCAGAGTGTTGTACAGGCTACTGACCCTTCCTATGAGGTGGATTCTGGTAAAAAAGGGATTCCTCTTTTCTTGAATAGTTTCAAGATTTTGACTTTGTGGAGGAATGTGAGGGGACAGATACAAGTTTTTCTACTCAAATTTCTGTTTCAGACTCAGAGGAAAGCATGGTATCTGAATCTCCCTTTGAGGGATTGTCTTTCTCTGGGACTATTTCCAGAATGTGCCAGTGTTTTCAGTGGGAAAATACTAAGTTTCTCAGTCTTTCAGAGTTGTTACAACAGGAATTCACAAAACTTTCATTTACCCCCCCCCCCCGTGCTCTCCGCACTGGAGGATGCATTGCCATCATTGAATGCCAGCTTCCTGCACCTAAGAAAACAGATAGACTGAAGAAAGTTTGTCAGTCTTTTAAGTTTTTATACATTCATCCAAGACTTCACCCAGCCGATATAACTTAAGTTAATCCAGCTGCTGCCAAACATTTTGTTAATTCTAACCCTTCTCCTTCTGACAAGAAACAGGTTCTCCTACCCAGTTGGGGAACAGACTTGATTCAAAAATGTTTTTGGAGTCAAAGAAAGAAAATGTCTGGAGACCGATTCCAGATGTTTCTTTCCTAAACCAATATGTGATAGTGCCCAGGTTCAAATGCTTCCACTTCACAACCATTACCCTCTTCTTCCTCATTTAAGTTTTTTAATAACCTTAGATTTAAAAGATGCTTATCACATTCACATTCATCTATATTTCCAGTGTTTCTTAAGTTTTTATGTATTTGGATCACATTATCACTTCTCTGCCTTACCCTTTGGGCTATCGACTGCATCAAGAGTATTAGAGTTCAACCAAACACCCTAATAATGGGTGATTTCAACTACCCCACCATGTTAGTAGTTTGGATTGGTGTCTTCCTTGTGGTGAGAAGGAAGAAACTGTTGCAGAAGAGAGTAAAATCCCATGAGTGGAAGAGTTCCCTGGTCAATCTCAGTAAGAAGATGAGATCCCTTATAAGATCCTCCAAAGCTAGCTACAAAAACAAAATCGCCACTGATTCTAGGGACAACTACAAAGCATTCTATAGCTATGTCAGGAATCTCAATGGCAACACTCAGATCTGCTCTGAGTTACAGCACAATGGCATGAAAATTACAGAACCAACTGATATTGCCAACGTCCTGGCAGATAGGTTCACTGCTAACTTTACCCCCCCTCTCTCCCCCTAAAGGGCCCATATCTATACAGGAAGAATACAGATTCCTTGTATTCACAACTATGCAGGTAAAAGCTGCATTCTCTAAAGCCAAATCCATGGGACCGGACAACATTCCAGGCTGCGTTTTACATGAACTTCAGAACAAACTGGCTCCCCACCTAAGCACCATGTTCAGTCATAGTCACACATCAGGCTTTGTGCCCAGTGAATGGCACACAGTAACAGTTATCCCACTCCACAAAGCGGGAGCCACCACTGATTCCGGGAACTATCGCCATATTAGCCTGACGAGTCTGGTCTGTAAGGCCATGGAATGTATCATCATGGAACGCATAAACAAAGACATTGGTAACCTCCAAGCTCTGGACCCCACCGTTTTGTGAAAGGCAGATCATGCCTCCTGAACGCGCTCGACTTCTTTGAGGTAGTCACCAAAGCTGTGGATGAGGGTAAGGTAGTACACACAGCCTATCTTGACCTCACCAAGGCTTTCAACACCATCTCCCTTTCTGGAATTATAGCTAAACTCACTAAACTAAGTATAAATCCCTACATTACAAGATGGATTGCCAATTGGCTCACCGACAGAACACACACTGTAAAAGTTGCAGACTCCAAATCTGGCTTCAAACCAGTGACAAGTGGAGTACCACAGGGTTTAGTCCTGAGACCTCTCCTGTTTGGTATCTACTTCTCTGAAGTACAGGCTAACACAGAAGGCCTTTGGCTAAAGAAGTTCGCAGATGACTGCAAACTAGGAGCCATAGTCGAGTCCCCAAATGATGTGGACATCCAACAGAAGGGCCGCACTGAGACAGATGCCTGATGTCAGAGCCATGGCCTCAAGCTCAATGCCAAAAAGTGCATTGTCATTCCCTTTGGTAAAACCTCTGTACCCATGAACTACCACATAGGGGGCAGTCTAGTTAACGCCGAATGTGTGATAAGAGACCTGGAGACCCAGGTGGACAGTAGTCTCTTATTTGATAATCACATTGCCACAGTAGTCAGGAAATCCTTCTACATGGCACACCTCATCACAAAAGGGTTCTCATCTAGGAAAAAAGAGATCATTGTTCCCCTCTACTCGACACTCTTTAGACCTATTATAGAGTACAATGCCCTTTTTGGAATGTACCTCACAAGACACCTGCAGCAGCTGGAAAGGCCACAGAAGTACCTCACAAAGAGGATTACTGGCCTCAAACAGATGCTCTACACTGACTGTCTCAAAAAACTCCAGCTTTACTCCATAGCATATCGCCTACTCCGAGGTGATCTTTGCCTAACATATAAAGCTATGCCAAACCCAGAGCTGTTGGACATGCTACACCTAAAGAAATCCCAATCCCTCTGAGGTACATGCTCTAGGGACCTAAACCTTGTCACCACAATAAACAGGACATGCTGGAGGGATAGATTCCTGTCCCAGAGACTTCTCATACTCTGGAACAAGCTAGCCTTCTATGTCAAACAAAGTTCCTCATTAGCTCTCTTCAAGAAAAATCTTGATAAGTGGATGGGAAATAGGAAATACCCCCCCGGGGATCACTTCTGTGGCTCTGCTCGACAGGGGCACAGGAAATTAATTTTCTTGGGTGGTGTAAGCTAGGGAACCTTGTTGGCTAAGCTTACTGAGGCCATTGGGCTGATAGCCTAGTACCTACCTATGAACCTATAAGATAACTTTCTTCCTTAAACCACCTACTAAGGATCCCATTTCTCTGTGGAATTTTTGCTTTGTGCTACAGAAGTTACTTCTACCACCATTTAACCCTGCATCTTAAGCAGAATTGATTTTTTGTCCTGGAAAATTATCTTCTTTGTAGCTATAACTTTAGCTTGAAGAATCTCAGCTTTACATGGTGTTTTACTGTCACTACCTTATCTGACTTTCCGTTAAGTTTAGAGTATCTTTATGTCTAATGTATTAGCTGAAGTGAATCTCAGCCAGTATAAGGAAAGTGTCAGGGTTTCAATTTCCTTATAAAAAAAGAAACTCTGTTGCAGACTGTTTAATTATAGCTATATTACTTTTAGCCTACATTTTATGTTATGTTAAATGCAGTAAGTCTCATCTCTGTTCCAAAAGCATGTTCTGCAGAGCAGGTGCTGTCTGTCAATCCTTTTTCCATAATAACACCACACAGGATTATACATTTTTGTCACAGTTGGTCTTTACCAAATACCTTTGCAAGATACCTTGAACTGGATGTGATATCGAAGTCTATCTCTTCCTTTGGGACCATAGGGATAAGGGTATATTCCTGTGTTTAGTCCTACCAGGAGGTAGAACCTCCTCATACCTGATTTAAAAAAAGTTATGTACTTATAATGTTTGATCTAGTTTTTTTATAAGCCCTTTTGATTATATGGGTTATGTGAATATTATATTTGTAAGGTGCTGGCCGTCTAGTTTGCTGCCTCAATATTTGACATCTGGAACCATTCTGTGCTTAAGTTTCAGGATGTTACACTTGTTATTACTCCATTTTGATGATCTTGTCAGGACTTTTTATGGTCTTATTTGTATTTTGTTTTAGATTCTTAGCATCTACTTTCCAGAACAGAAAAGGACAGATAAAGAACAAATTGCATGGTGGAAGAACCAGAGGCAGAAGTATAAAATAAGATGTCATTATCATACTTGATAATTTAGGCATTGTTACAACTTCTCAATTTTATTTTTATAATCAACAAATAAGACAGGGCCATGGAGTAATCCATGATGGTTTCATTATGTACTGCTAAGATACCATAAATTATACAACAGCATTTTTATTGCCTGTGTTCATCTAGAGAAATTACTGCTAGAGCTGTTAATTAAATTTTCTCTTGAAGGACAGAGTTTGAAATTCATGGTTGACATGCTGAAAGTCTTGAATGAATCAAGGAAGATTAATCCATTGAGTAATACCCATTCATACTCCAGGCGCATGACTAGTGAATTTAATCAGAGCAGAATTAACCTTACTACCTTATCTAAACCTTTGCTTGCAGTTTACAAGGAGACGTTGGAAACTGAGAAACAATTATGCTTTCATTCTTTTTCCAGACTCTTGGCTAGAGTGGAAACATATGGGTCTGTAGTTACTAATGTCTGTGGTAGGTTTACATTTGTACATGAGGTATGTAACTGAGTATAAATAATTAAAAGGATATAAATAGTATTTCCAGCATGTGAGAACCTACATGTCCTTAATATTTTGATGATCCATCTGGCTCACAGACAGGACCCAGGAAGTTAGAATTGGGGAGCCCACCTCTACAAAGAGATCAGTCACAAGTGGAGTCCATCACAGATCAGTCCTTGGACTGCTCCTTTTTGGCATTTACTTCTCAGAAGTCAAGATGAATGTCAGTGGTCTCTGGCTGACTAAATTTGAAGATGATTGCAAATTAGGAGCTGTTGTTAAATCTCACACAGACACAAATGTTCTCCAGGAGGGGCTGAAGCAGACAAATGACTGGGGTCAGACCCATGGACTAAAACAGGTCTATATCACATCATTGAAGTGTCAAAACTTTGAATGTGATAACATCGAACCCAAAACCATGAAAGCTGAAAACTTTGAAGACTGAGAACAGCGATTTTTTTTTTCCCTGAGAAAAAAAAAATCACTGTTCCAGTACAAAACGCGAAACACACGAACACTACAAACTATTTCTAATGTGGAGGGCTTTGCCCAGCACTCCCACACCCCCCTACTTAAATATACCAACTCCGAGATTGCACCACAGTGGAGGAAATAGCAAAGCCATGGAAACGGCCCACCGAATTCTTTCCCTGGGAAAGAATTTGATGTTCCACGGCTTCAATATTTTCAGTCTTTGAACTTTCAAGTTCGAGGTTTTGGTGTTCGAACTTATCAGCGTTCGAACTGTTGATATACACCCGACTAAAACTAAATGCCAAGAAATGCATAATAGTATCCTTTGGGAAGTCATCCATCCCTGGTAATTATCATATTGGCAACACTCCCCTTAGAGGTGACCCAGTTGTTAGGGAATTAGGGACACACATAGATAATAATCTAGCCTTTGATCATCATGTGTCTACAGTGTTGAGGAAATCATTCTACATTGTGCAACTTATAAACAAAGGTATGCCATCCAAGTCCAAGGAAGTCATTGTTCCACTGTATTCAGCATTCATCAGACCTATCATTGAGTACAGTGCCCCCTTTTATATGTACATAACTAGGCATATCAAAAAACTGGAACGTCCACAGAGGTTCCTCACTAAAAGAATACAAGGCATAAGTAATATGTCTTATGCAGGCCACCTCAAGGCCCTGTCCCTGTATTCTGTCTCCTACAGGCTTTTGAGCAGAGATCTATGTCTGGCATACAGGGCATTGTCAGACCCCACTCTAATAGACCTCCTGCATATCCACAAAACAAACAGTATCAGAATTACCCATTCTAAAGACTTAAACCTTGCCTGCGATATAAATAAGACCTGCTGGAGAGATAGGTATGTATCCCAGAGACTACTCTGTCTATGGAACAGGCTCCCCATCCATGTGAAGCAGAGTTCCTCCCTAACCCAATTCAAGTGCGATTTTTACAACTGGATGGGGAACTGGAAATTCATCACTGGTTTGGCACCTATGTCTATAATGCAAACAGGTAACCTGTAAATGGTTCATCTCCCAGGCCCTTGCTTACACTTATCAAGGGTATCAGGCAGAACTTGTCATAGATTTGAGATGCATGGCTAGGCTTAAAAAAGCCATTGTGGTCATTAGTTTAGTAAACACCTATGAGCCTATGAACCTATAATATACAGAGTAATATAACTGACAGCTAATTTGAAAGCTCCTGACAAAAGCTGAACCTTAGAAGGCAAAACTCTACTTTCTGCTTTCCTCATATGTTTAATAACTGTTGTATGGAGAGTGGCAATACTACACTATGCTGAGAGGAAGTGCAATGCTGATCAGCATAGTGCCGGTACTTAAGGTGGTACTATGGAATGAGTGTCTACAGGATCAGTTACTGTAGTATTGGCTTACTGCTTTTTAAGGCTTCTGCTGTAATGAGTATAACTGTATGTTTTTTTCCTTCTCAGCTAGCAGTTTTATACTTATTGCATAATTCTTTGTATTTTTGCCAGAGAAGGGAAATGTTATCTTTATTGTAACTTTGTGAGGCTATGTCTTAAACATCATTCTTGATTTCTTAATCTCTTTTTGCCCCCCTCCCCAGTCTCCCATGTTACCATCAAGCCCCTGTCATCTATTAGTCCATGTGCTCCTCATGCTTCTCAGCTTCCAGGGACTCCAAGCAAGAGAGACAAGAAAAACTGGCATCCAACAAGAAGCTGGGAGAATTTTTGCTTGTTCTAAACATCCTGTCCCTGCTGGCTGGCACAGTGATAAAGATCCATGTTTCCACACACCTGCTATTTCTGGCTACAGTGTAGCCCCCCACCTATGTTTCTGTATTTCACGGTTGATTCACAGAGCACACATCTTCAGTTGGACCACTCCTGTAGTTTGAATGGGATCATCTCCTCAGCCCTCCCTGCAGTGAGTAAGCAGTCATTGGAAACTTACTTCCATCCTTCCCCATCAAGTTGCTTTAGCATCCATATCACTAAGCAGTCCTGTGCCATCTTGTTGTACTAAATACTCCAATGTACCTCATCCCACCAACATGTAGATTTACTACAGCAATTTGCCTCAAATGCTGGTTGACATCTCTCCACCTACTCTGTTACCCATCTATAATGTGCTATTTCTCTATATCCTACTTTAATTCTGAATAGACTGCCCTCACTCCAGCAAAGATTTTATATCAGCTAATAGGGTTAATTCTGCTCTGATTAACCAAGAGTTCATCTATGTATGCTGTTCAGCTGGAGTAGCTGCCTTGATTTTGTCTGACAACAAGTTGCAGTCCAGTAGTTCTCATACTTCATAGGTTTCCACTGGGGAAATAGTGTCAACAACAGATATAAAAAAAAAACTTACTAAAGCAGCAAACAGCAGCCTCAGCCATTGGCATTAAGAGGACAGAAGGCTGGTCATCAGCTAAGGATGATGTGCTGTTAAAATTTCAGAACCTTGAGAACTGAACTTGACACTGAACTGTCTGGCAGGAAGTTTGCATAATGAGTTTCTCTGGATGACATATGCAGGAGAGTGATTGCTTAGATGATTTGATATTGCCTGGTAGTTAGCACAGAGGATTAAGGCTATGAACTGTTAATGAGCTACTTCCTGTAGTCAAGGATACAGGGTTTGATTCCTTCAACCTTCATTTACCTATTGCATGACTCTGAGCAAGTCAATTAACCAGACAGTGCTCCTGGGTCACTGCTGAAAAGAGACACTTGTGTCCAGTGAGTTTAACAAGTTAATAAATGTATAAAATTAAAAAAAATGCAAACTGTCTTGTCAGGAGCAAGTATATAGTGACCATCCATTCAAGTAAGGTGCCTTTCTGGTTTCTTGTGGTTAAGCTTTATAAGAAAGAACTTGAGTTGATGGAATCATTTTGATAATGGGATGGCAGCATTCACAGAAGTTTTTAAAATATCCCAGTTTATGAAGAAGCATCCTTTAAGCAAAGTTTCATGGGAGATTGTATAATTAGTCCAGCCAATGGTGGAGTGGAATATATGGGTCTGCTCAAGATGAAGTAGAGGCAATTGGTGGCTAGGTGCTTAACTCACACTGACCCTAATTATGATTAGACTGTTCTTATTTCAGTCTCCCTTCCTTTTTTTTTCCATATGTCTGGCCATTCCGGTACTGTTGTCCATCACTGGGTCTACAAGCTCCTGCTTCCACCCTTGGACTTTCTTCAGCTCAGGGCTGGGGCCAGCATGGATCTTAAGGGCATCCTAAGGAGTCATACCAGCAATTGCTTCCACTAGGAAGATTTTTATTTAATGACCTACCATTGTTTTCCTCCACTCCATTCCCCTGTGTTCATCTATTCCATCCGATCCCCCCCCCCATGAGCCATGCATCCCTTCAGGAAGTACCCAGACTAACACCTACTCCCCCTTGGGATTGGCCCACCCATCCTTTCCTGCTGAATCCTCAGATGCCTGCCCTGGGTTGTAATTAGGGCTTTATTCTCTATACAATGTCTCTAAGCTTATTCCTTTTCTCTTACGGAGGCTGCATAGGGCAAAGACTTGGTGCCAGAGAATCATCATGTAGAAAGGGCAACACCACTTACACTTTCATAGCCTTATCAGCTCTGCTTTGTCTTGTAGTCAGGAACCTGATAGTAGTCTTTTTCCTTGGCCTGGAATGAGTTTTCATTGATCATAAGTATAAATGAGGGATATAATGAAACCTCTTCTGTAATATAGTCAAGCTTCTTCCTCAGGCCCCACGCTCGATTGTTCCATCCCCTCTTGCATACCAGCCAAACTGGATCCAGTGATGATCAGAAACATCCATACATCACCAGAATGCTAGAATTACAATTGAAATGGCAGGACACAGACTAATGTCAAATTCTAGTTGGTTAACAAAGTATGTGGAGGGATGTGAACCAGAGTTTGAGGCAAATTAATGTGCCCACATGTTGGGATGGAGTACAATGTAGGGCTCTACAATGCTTGCAAATTGGCAGTGCATGATTCTGCTCATTGAATTCACAGGCTTTTATCTGTGATCACAGTATTCACAAAACAAGCTATGTGTCACAGTCAAGTAAAGTGGTATCATGGCCAGGGGACAATGTCAAAGATAATAATGATTTTAAAGTTAGACAAAAATATTAAAACAATATTATGAGATACAGATTCCTCTTACTCTTTGAGTTACAGATTTTTCATATCACTTTTAATATAATGAATTACTATTCTTAATCATGCACTGCTATACATTTAACAAGCAGATGAGAATTGTGACTGAAGTGGTTTACTTTATTTTGTGTCAAGGCATTTTTCTCAGGTTTCTACCAAGCACATTGTCAGAATGTAGGGTCACAGCAAATACATTTGGAATTGTACCAACTTCTAGAATGTAGCCTACTTACCCTCTAAGTGTAGCCCCTCCACTAAACCCCATATAGTGCATGTTTCTAGGCAGCATTCCTTTTCAGTAATGAAAAAAAAGGTTAACTAGCCTGGCAATCTGAAAAAGAAAGCCATTAACAAAACATATACATTAATGAAATTAAAGTATGATCAATGTGCCAGAACCTTCTTAAATAAATTCTAGCACATCTTATCTCACAAAATAAGTAAAATAATTTTAAAAAGATGTAAGCTGTGGTAACAATGGTTAATGCCAGGCTAGAGCCTTGCCAGAATGTTTTCTGAAACCTTTCACATTACCATAAATGTCTAAGCTACTTCTTCCTTCATTGCAAAACTCAAAGTGCAAATGGCATGACTAAAAATCATTTTTTTTACTTCAGACTGGTGTTGAATTTTACATCACCCTTTTGAAGCTGCTTTAAAAAGAGCGAACCACCCCTGTCTTTCATATATCTTCTGCGTTCCAGCCTGTCATTTCATCTTGATGTCTGCAATACTCTTTCAGAGGTCAGTTTATTATCCTTGACTCTTTTGCAATCTTTTTTCAGTTTGTAGTTTAAAGGACAGTCAATTATACTTGCAAGCATGTATTTTCAGATGTCTGGATATCAAATAGCCTTTTTTACAGTAATTGCAATAAATATGCTTAAACTTTCAAAGTACTGGACAAGCATTTTATTTTTCTGGTCAAGCAGGTTGCATCTTTGTTCAGAGCTGTAGTTATTTTTGTCTGGGCACTGTTAAACTTTTTTGGATTCTCTGGTTACATCATTGGAGTAGAGTGTGTGAGCAATACAAAGTATGCTTGCTTAGGAGATTTTTCTTCTGAATTTTTGAAAATTGTGAAACTACAGGATTGTTACTGTGCTGTTATTTGTTCAGATGAACTTTGCTTTTGTAGTGAGACTATAGTCCCAGCACAGATATGTCTAGCTGACAAGAATAGAAAATGTTTTATTATTTCTGTTTTTTAGAAGAAATAAATAATATGTCATGACTTTACCATAGTAAATATTTAGATGTTGATTTGCAGTTTGTGATATTCAGCATTTAGATGGATGTTCAGCATTCATATACATCTTTAAATGACACTTCAACCAGGCACTGATTTACCTGCTGCTTGATATTAGGTTAACAAAATGAAACGACTAACTATTAGGGTCTTTCTTTTTCTTCATTTGCTTAAATATGGACAGAATTAATGCAAGAATATGGATTGTATTAATGAAAAAGGATATATTATCATCTACACATGTACCTTCAAGTAGTTACATTCAGTGTTTGAAGTTTTTTTATATTCTTTCAGTCTGTTTAACAGTATGTGTAGGATAAATTATGAAAAAAAACTGGGAAGCTTTAACATACTATTCTGCATAGTGAAAAAAGTACTGCCTAAAAATAAATGGAGTAAGAAATGACTCAATATAAAGAAGTACTTTAACTACTCTGATGTAGTCTTGTGTTCAGAATTCTAGCTCATGATTTCAGAAAATTAGATAATTTGATTAATGAAATTGAATAATTCAGCTTTTAAAAGCTCTTTCCTTCTTGCCTGGTATAGCTGTATTAGTTTTGCTACCTTTTATTCCTTACTTAATTATATTTGGAGTGGGGAAAGTTACATTTCTGTTGATGCATCAGGCAGTGTATATGAATGTAAGACAACATGATATTTTACTAATAGCCCTGCTGCTGCACAGTTAGCCCAGACTCCTTGCTGTCACAGAAGTAATGTCACAGGTACTATTCCTTGACAAGTAATTTCTTCTGTTATTGAATCAGTACTGCAGCTTTCCCTGTGTCATTGTGCCATAGGCTTCCATAGAAGAGAACAGTTTGTAAAATTAATTTTTGTTTTAACTTTCACACATGCATTCAGTTTATTGCTCTGCTACTGTAAGTACTCGGGGTGCTCCTGAACAGTACTTTGATGCTTCCTGTTCAAAAGCTTAATTTCTTCTTCTCCAATGAGAGGGTTCATTCAAGGATCATTTGATATTCAGAGGATCCAGTACTGTCACTTACTAATTAATTATTGAGATCCATGTGTAAATAGTAAAAACTCCAAATAATAGCATCATCTGTTAAGGATAAAAGTCAGGCTTTCAGAAAAGATCATAAAGTAGTGCCACAACAGTCAGTATAGTTAGTTTATTAATATATTACATATTGTAGCAGTCAAAATCAGTTCCAGTATGAAATTCGGAACAGTAAAACTCCAAGCATCAGAAATGCCAAAAGTTAATGCTGGATTTACAGAAGGGAGAAAAAATAAAAACTAACCACAAGTGTTTTTATAGGGGGGGGGGGGCAGCTCTTCCCCTGAACTTGTATATGCCATTGTGACTGTTGCACCAACTCAGAGAAGGGATAAATCTCCCCAAAGGTGAAAATCACTGTTGGTGCACATTTACATATCATTCCACAGTGATTTTCTAAGGAATACATTAATCTGAGTTGTTTTTCTCTGGGTCTTGTTCTTCAGGCAGCTGATGTATGGGGAGATGTTCATCATTTTTACTGCTGAAGTAGTTTATGGTTTGTATTCTGCCAAGGATACAGCACCTGACCAGCTTTCCAAAGCTGTAACCCACTCTCACACAGCCACTCTGGCTGCTTATAGGCTAATTCCTTTGCAGAGAACTATAAAAGTAACAAAAGTGACTAAAATCTTCAGTACTTTCTTGCAGTCTCATGAGACTTCTTTGGAGCAGTAGCCAGCCAAGGCTTCTTGTCAGACAGGCAAAAACCCCTTTTTGGGATACCTTCTATGCATACTGTAAAACACTAAATCATATTAAAATATTATAAGTGTCTTTTGGTTCAGGCAGTCAGTGGATGTTCCTTAATAGCCGTTATTGTTTCTTTAGGGATTACATTTGAAGAATAGACTGTCTTTTAATGCCTTTGAATTTATGTTATATTTACTGTATTTCTGAGTGTTTTTAGACAACTGGGAAATATATTTCTAGGGGAGAAATTGACATTATTCAGATACTTATGTTTAATACTTGTTTACTTAAATTTGTGGGATGCTTTTGTGTAGCTTTGTTGTGGGACATTATTTATTTAAGTAGTCATTTATTTGGAAGTGTTGTGTGCTGTTTGTGTTTACTAGTGACAATTTACATTCCCATCAGCTCCTTCTGTCATACCTTACCAGCACTCAGGTTTCTTCCCTGGTTACAGCATAGGTACTTACCCCAGTCCTGGTGGTCCTTATCCAAATGTACCTAAAATGAAAAAAGCAAAGGACAAGCCTGTGTCTCACATGCAGGCTGTTCCTCTACCTCATCCAATGGTGGGTGACTCTGCAGTAGCCATTTCTGGTTCCTCAGAACGCTCACCTGTTTTCTTGAATCTCTCTTGTGTAACATGGTAGGTCACTACAGAGCAGAGAATCAGATGTGTCCTCTGTGACTGTTCCAGTTCCCTGCTTGTACAAGGGATTACTGGTTTACTATCATAATGTCACAGAACAAAATAATTTCCTCTCCGAACACCGAACCACAATTACGAAAAAAAAAAAAACATTCCGCAACGCACAATGTCAAATCAGCTGAACGAATTCAGTAGATTCAACATTAAAATTGAACACATCATGTGTGGAGCGCAGGTAAATTAAACTCTTACATCTAACATCACATTTTTGCAAGGGGGCAAACCCCCCTGCACCCCCTTGTGGGGGCTGTGCCCCCCATACCCCCTGCTAACTATATATTCCAACTACAAAATCACATTATAGTGAGGAAAGGGTTGAATTTGCCAAACTGCACTGTACCGTGATCTCTGTACAGTACTTTGAGTTCATATCAGCGAATGCACTGTGCATTCCCTGATATGAAGTTTTGACACGGAGATGTTTATCAAGATGGACATTTGAACATCCATGTTTCAAGTTTCCCATCTGCAGAGCTTCTCCATTCACAATTTTCATAGTAAATCGGGAGAACCTTCCATTTTGGATACAGGAGATACTTAAAGAGGATCTTTGAGAGGTGCCCAGGAAAAAGAGACCTTTTGTTTGAGATGATATTCTATTCCCTAACCATTCACTCTTTAAGGATGTACCTAGAAAAAAGAAACAGAAAACTAAGCATACTGAAAATAAAGAAATGATCACTGTCAATAAAAATTGTTATTTCCCTGGCCAGGTTTCTATTACCGTCAGTCAGTGCTGAGCACTTTTGACTTAACCTAATTTTACTACCCCATAATGCCATAATGCCCATAATGCACCTGATTCTGCTTCATTTCCTGAAAAAGCAGATAAATTGTAAAAAGTTTCACAAGCTAATACATTTATCTGTTCTTCTCTTGCAGCTGACCCAGCTGCTATCATGCCTATGACTGCAGCAGAAAAAAAACATATTTTCCTATTCCATACCAGTATCTGGGGGTAAGGAGGGTAAGTAGTTAGACAGGGTACAACATTTTTTTTCTTCTGCCACATTAGCCTGCTGTCCTAAGTTTCTGCTTCTCTGACCCCTGAAGATTATTCTTCTCCGAATGAAACCAGGTGTAACCTATAACAGGTTTCTAAACATGCCTGAAAAAGTGTGTATGATTGTACTGATACTGTTTCCAAGGCTTCTGCTTCAGCTACTGTTTTGTGGAAATTTGTTTGGGTATGTAACCAAAACTTTTCAGATGACTTAAAATCAGAATTTTTGAGGTAATCTTTATACACAGACATTTTACTTGGGCCTGCTCTGCACAGATTCTCAAACAGTGGGATGAGAGAGGTAAATTAATTCTGGGGGTTTCTATGATTTTTAAGGTCCCCAGACTCTTCCCTTCAAAATCCAATACCACATTTAAAAGGACAGAACAAGCAGAGAATGCAGCCTAATAACTGGCAGACACTCAAGAAGAAAAGGCAAGAGGGTAACAACCCAAAATCCTGAAAACAAGGACATTTTGCTACAAAGTGTTAGATACCAGATTCAAAATGACTGTGCCAGAGACCTGGGCACCTTCCCCACCTCCTCCTGCCCCTACTTCCCTTCTGCTCCTCAGTATCTGAACCTCAATGCTGCTGCAAGGTGATTCAGGAAAGTTACAGCTAGTAATTAATAATGATCTTCCTCTTTTCAAGGGGATCCTGTTGCGCTTCAAACCACACAGTTTTCTCAGGTGCTCCAACATGTGTTAGAAGCAGGTGTCATCGAAAAATTCCTGATGAACACTTAGGAAGGGACTTTTATGCTATAATGTTTCTGGTCCTAAAAGAGCATCACTCATGGAGACCAGTTTTGGATCTCTCAATCCTTTATGTGAAAGTTCCAAAATTCAACGTGTTGACCCTCCAGTCAGTGTTAGCCCTTCTTCCAAACTACTGTGTTATGGTAACCTTATCCCTAAAAGATACTTAATATCACATTCTAATAGCATACATATTTAGGAGACTGCTAAGCTTTTGTGTATTTAGGTTGCATTATCAGTTCTCTGCATTATCCTTTGAGTTATCTACTGCACCAGGAGTGTTTACAAATTGCCTAGCTCCTGTAACAGCTTACTGCAGACTGCAGGATATTGACATTTTTCTTTATTATGACAACTTGCTTATTTGTGCAGAGTCTTTGCCAAGATGCCAGGAGGCTTTAGCAAAGGTTTCATCCCTCCTAACCCATATGGGGTTTCAGATAAACATACAGAAATCCTTCTTGACTCTGGCACCAGGATTGTGTCTTTAGGGTGACTTATAGACACTCTCATGTAAAAAGTCTTTTTGCCTCAAGACAAACTGGAAACTTTTCTCTTCTGACTCAAGTTTAAGCCAGAGAACTACTCAGAATTCTAGGCCTTATGACTCATGATCCCAAAGATATCACTTGGCAGGCTGTACATGAGAAAGATTTGGTGGTTCCTAAAAATATGGACTCAGCATCTTCACCCCTAGAATTTCAAATATTAATGCTGGGATTTGTAATGCTAGAACTACAGTGGTGGAGTGATCAAATGACTTTAAATGCAGGACTCCAATTCCAGGGCCCCCTTTCTTTCTTCTTACAACAACACAATTGTTCTTGACAGACCTCAGATTTCACTTGGGATGCAGTTTCTATGGGACATATTAGGACTGACAAAAGCACATAAATGCCAAACAAATGCTGGCTGTGATTTAAGCTGTAAAAGGTTTACATCATCTTTGGTAACCAGGCCTTATACAGGTGATTACAGTCAACAGGGCAGTGGTTTGGTACTTAAACAAACAAGGGGGCACCAGCTCATACCAACTATGCCACCTGGCAATGATGCTTGGGAATAAGCTCTTCAAGACTCTCTAACTCTTCAGACCTCTAGCATACTATCAGAGCAAATCATAGTGGAAGGCATAATGAGATCCTTGGCAGACCCTCGCAAGTGGAAACTCTATTCAGGGGAATTCCAGGAATTGATCCATGTGTGGGGAACATCTCAAGTATATCTGTTTGCCTCCTTTCAAAGCCAACAAGTAGACAAATTCTGTTCCAGGAATCCTTACAAGCAAGCTTGGAGAACAGATGCTGTCTCATTCCCCTAGTTAGAAATGTTCCTATATGCTTTTCTACCATTTCCAGCCTTTTCCAAGGTACTTCTGAAGATTTAGAAAGATTTACCAAAAGTCGTTATGGTGACCCTTTTTCGGCCCTGGAAAATTGATTCTTCCTTCTTATGAAATTGGCCAAGGGTAATTGTCACAAGCTTCCTCACAGACTGGATCTATTCATGCTGGGTATGGGGCATTTAATACACCCTGACATCAAGCAACTGACTGCCTGGATGATTCAATTCTGATACCTTTTGGGCACCTTTTTTCAAAAGGACACACAGCAGGTACTAAAGGAAGTAAGAAAGCTTGCTACTTGAAACTCATATATTCACAAATGTAAACAATTTTTAAGTTGGTGCCTAGTTAATAACCATGTATCCATCAGGGAATTTGCATCCACAGTACTTAATTATTTGCATGAGCTGCTATCATCTGGCCTTTTGTATGTTTCTGTCAAAGTGCATTTAGCAGCCATTTCAGCCTATCTGCCCATGGATCCCTCTCAGTCTTCCATTCTTGTGGTCAAACAGTTTATGAAAAGGGTTTTACATGAGTCCCCTAAAACAAATTTCTCCATCTTGATCTCAATCTTGTGCTTGAGAAACTGACTTTGTCACTTTTTTAACCTGTCTCTTTGGTTGATTTGAGGTTCATTACTTGGAAAGTTGTTCTACTTGTTGCTCTGACATCTGCAGGATGAGTATCTGAGTTGCAGTTGCAAGTGCTCATGGTGGGGGAATCCTACCTGGTGTTCCAAAGAGATACGGTTCCTCTGTAGACTAACACCACATTCATGTCTAAGGTTGTCTCACAGTTCATTTTGAATCAAGCTGTTAATCTCCATTTTTTATCCACATTGAATATACAAGGGAAAACAGATTTTTCACATCTTGGATGTGCATAGGCAACTCAGGTACTATCTTGACATAAAAAGTCCTTCATGAAAGCTGACCAGCAATTTATATCTTAGAGATTAAGAAAGGGCAACCCATGTTTAAGCAGACCATCTCTAGATGATTGCCCTCTTCTGCTGTGTTTTGCTATTTCCACCATGGCAAAACTGTGCCAGGCAGGGTTGGGGCCCCAATTCTACAATGACTTTAGCTTTTTCAATGGCATATTGGAAAGGGGTGGACTATAGAACTATCCTAGTGGTAGAAACTTCGTCCTCCATCCATACATTTACAAAGCACTATAAACAGTATTCCTTCTCCAGTTCCAGAGCAGGCCTTGCAAGGACTATCCTCCAGGGGCTCAAAGACCCTTATCCTTCCTCCTACCAGGTAGGGACAGCTTTGGTACTCTACCCATAGGCTACTGTAGCAGTGAAAATGATGAACATAGTACAGTTGTGTTGCACATATCCAGAACATTAGAAGTTTGAATTCTATGCTGGTGCAGTAGTTGCACCCACCCACCATCCTTCTTGTTGTATATACGTGGTATGGGTTACAACTTTTATTGTTGAGGCTGTTGTGGTTTTTTAATGGTTACTGTAGTTGTGGGTTAGTTCAGTAACAGTTCCCCTTATTCTCTTTTGGGGCAAGAAAGTCCTGAATGATTTTAATCATTCTGATGGCCTTTATTGTTCCCCCCAAAAGGGGTTAGCATGTTGGCAACTAGAGTGACTGTATGGGAACTTTGGGAAGCTGGTCAGGTGTCGTGTACTTGTCAGACTGCAACCCATAGCTTACTGCAGCAATAAAGAATCTGAACATCTACTGTTATGGGTAGCAAATTATACAACTGTACATGTTCTTCATATTGATCAATGCTGCAGTAAGGGCTATGTCCTGCATACGATACAACAGATGGCCACCATCCAAAGCTTCAGGGTATCTTCCACATGCCCAAACTGTTAGTCATCTCAAGTTGAGCTGACTAATAGACTGGTTTGGGTGCCAAACTCTTCAGAGCTTTCCTGCTGCAGAGAAGAATACTCCTCTGTGGGCTTTCAATGTTTGACTGACAGCTAATGCTGTTCCATTGCTGTGCAGATAAATTCCCTTGGGGAAAAAATCTTCCATATTATATTTTTTGTTTAAACTAACTTTTTTTACAACTGTTTAAAGATACAAAAAAGGATTTTTATTGACTGTCTCATTACTTTTATATATTTTTAAATGAGAGGACGCATTTTTTAATTTTGTTGTAAAAAGTCGTTAAACTGCTTTTTCCCTGGATAAACTGTGTTTATTTTATTTTTTTGGGGTTGGGGAAAGTGTTTAAAGGGTTTTTACTGTGTTTTTTTGGGAAAAGGTGACTTTTTTGTAATTTCCTCTTTTACGGATTATTGCTACCAAACTTCTCCAGGAAACAATCACCATTTTCAGCTTGACCATGAAACAAAGTGCCAGTTCCTCAGTTGGACCTTCTTTCAGCAACAAAAAGAAAGTTAACTAAGCAGTCTTTGCTACCATAACAGGCAGGTAATTTGCCTCAACTGCAGGTGGGTGACTCTGCTTTGACCAATCCTGGTTCCAAAGACCACTCACTTTTGTCCCTCAGAGTCCACTGGACCACGGTTTAGCCACATCCACTGTGGCTGTTGGGGTTCCCTTACTGGGCAGGGGAGAGCCACTTTAGTTGGTTATGGGGGAAGGGGCAGGGAATGTGTTCTTGCTTAGCCAGACTGTTGTGCCCATACCTGGGGAATCTGCTGCTGGCAGTACTAGGGCTGTTTGCCCTAATTTTCCTGTCAAAAAGAGACAGAAAACTAAATATTAAACTTTTCCTGTGTTAGTTTCTCTGGACAAGACTAATTTATTGGGCTTGACATAGGGTATTGTACAGGCTATTGACACTTCCTGTAAGGTGGTTTCTGGTAAAAGGATAAGGGATTCCTCTTACCATGAAGAGTTTCAAGATGTTGAATCTGTAGGGAAATGTGAAGGGAAAGATGCAGGTTTTTCTCCTCAGGCTTCTGATTCAGATTTTGAGGAGAGTATGGTATCTGAATCTTCTTGTGAGGGATTCTCTTTCACTGAGACTGTTTCTAGAATGTACCAGTGTTTTCAGTGGGAGAATAGTGATGTATCTCAGTCCCTCAAAATACTATGAGGTGCTACAACTGGAATTCCCAGAACCTTCACACCCCACACTGCCGGTGCTATTAGCATTGGAGGATGTGTTGCTCACAGCCTGTATTTCCCCTGACACAGCCAACCTGCTGCCTGTAAGAAAGCAGACAGAATGTACAACGTTCCTCAGACTTTCAAGTTTTTATACGCTAATCACAGACCTGACATAGCAGCTATGGCTTTAGTTAATCTAGCTGCTGCCAAACATTTTGTTAATTCTAAACATTCTCTTTTTGACAAGGGTGGTAAAGCTAAGTTTGGGAAAAAGTGTTTGTTTCTGCAACTTTGATTTTCAGATTTTTAAATTGTCAGGCTCATATGTTAAAGTTTATTCTGACGAATTGTGAACATATGAGGAATGTTTTGGCTGTAGTTTCCTCTTGTAAGGAAAAATCGGATTTGTGCAGTTTAGATTAATTTGGTTTTCAAATCACTAGTCATTTTTTGAAGCATGTTTATGACTTTGTAGATACTACTTCCATGTCTGTCGACACTTTTACTGTGTTGATGAGATTTACCAGACTGCATTATTAGAGTCTACCAAAAGATGCCAAAGATGAAATTTTGAATTATCATTTGGATAGAGACTCGGTTTTTGGACTTTCTGATATAGGGATGAGTGTGATGACAGAGTTAAGCTGATAAAGGGAATCTCTCAGGTAATCTCTCCCTCTGTAAATTTTCCAATGGATTTTCTGCTCCCTCGTCCATTTTTAGCAAAAATCAAAACAAATAGTTTCAGCAGAATGTTGATAAGCAGATATTTAAAAAAATAATGGCAGGTAGGTTCTAAAAAGAAAGCTGCCCCCCCCCCCAAAAGGCAGTCAAATAAGGCAGAATGACTATTTATAGTACCTTGCCCCCCAGTAGTCCCTTACCCTTTGCAAAAAGTCTGAAGTGTAAATCTCCTTTTCTGTCTTTGGCAACAGATTGTTTCAGGCAAATGGGTTTGGAAGCTGATCCAGCTAGGATACAGATGACAGTAGGAGGAAATTCCGCTTTTCCAATGTATTCCTTCTCATCCTCCAGACCTAACCCTTCTCTTCCTTTAAGTTCTGCATCACATGCTGTGTCAGGGAGTAATAAAAACAATTCCTCCTTCCCAGCTTGGAAAAGCATTTTATTCAAGAATGTTTTAGTGCCAAAGAAAGAAAATTCATGGAGACTGGTTTATGGACCTTTCCTTCCTAAATCTGTTTATGATTGCATGCAAGTTCAAATGCTTTCACTTCAGAATCTGTTACTCCTTCTTCCTCATTTGATTTTTTTGTAACCTTAGATTTAAAAGATAGATATCATCACATTCCTGTTCATCCAGACTTCAGGTATGTATTAAGTTTTTTTGTGTGTCTCAGTCATATTATCAGTTCTCTGCTTTACTCTTTAGACTATCCAGTGCTCGAAAGGTATTCACTAAGTATCTATCTCCTGTCAGAGTCTTTTTAAAACTACCATTAATCTCTCACTTGGGTAATAGATCTCCTACACAGGCTGGGATTCCAAGAGAACATTCAAAATCATTTTTTGACTCCATCACACAAGATTGTGTTTCTGGGATGCTTGCTAGATACTTTAACACAAAGATCCTTTCTTCCACAGGAAAAAAGATCTATATTTAGAGCTATTCCAGATGTTTTCCACTCAGACTACTGTAGCTGCTTGGGAATATCTCAGGATTCTGGGTCGCATGACATTTATGATTTGCGTGATACCTCTTGCAAGACTCCACATGAGAAAGATGCAATGGTATTT
Source organism: Protopterus annectens (assembly GCF_019279795.1). NCBI lineage: Eukaryota > Metazoa > Chordata > Ceratodontiformes > Protopteridae > Protopterus > Protopterus annectens. The sequence goes on from NC_056741.1 coordinate 644,973,619, forward strand.
GAAGTCTCTTTGGTCCTACCAACACCCACTGTCTTTTCAAATTTCAGTCCTGGGATTTGTGAAAGGAGAAATCACTTGATGGAGACATCAAATATCCCTGAGTCCAGGTCTGCCCTTCTTCCCTTCGGTTGTAAAACAGTCACAACAGACTCCTCATATTTTGGTTGGAGATCAGTGTCAATGGAGATAAAATGCAAGGTCTCTGGGACAAGAAAGACATACTAAAGCACATGAATATAAAAGATATGCTAGCTCTTCTAAAGGCTAACTGTTTGAATCATCTGTGGTTGACAGGACCTCTTCAGGTAGTTACAGATAATACTACTGTAATATGGTACATAAGCAAGAGGGGGTCAGATGTCATCCTCTCCGCAGACCAGTCATATTAGCATGGAGTAAAGATTTACAGTAGAATCTCACTGTACATGAATTTTTCACACCATCAGAAAAAACTGTGTAGCAGACAAGTTGAGCAGGACAAAGGCAGACCCTCATGAAGGGAAACTAGTTGAGGTAGTCTTCCAAGAGTTGATCCATCTGTGGTGAATTCCTCAAGTAGATATTTTTGCTTCCTTTTTGAACAATCAATTGGCAAATTTCTTTTCCAGGACTGAATGCAAGAAGGCCTGAAAGGCAGATGTATTTTCTTTTCTTTGGACAGGAATGTCCATATATGTTTTTTCCACCCTTTCCACTATTATCCAGGGTCCTTCTGAAGGCCAAGGACAATTAACACAAGCTTCCTCACAGACTGAATCTACTCATATAAGACCAGAGGTGTTTGGCATACCCCATCTCCAAACAACTGCAACTAACTGCCTGAGTGGTGAAATAGATACCTACAAGGTATTAAAGAGATTCTGAGAATGTGCATCAGGTATTAAAGGAAGAAAAGAAACCTACTACAAAGAAGTCATATATTAACAAATAGTTGGTGCCAAGACAAGGACTAGGACCATTTTAAGGCTAGTGTTTCTCTGGATCTGTGTTATTTGTGTGAGCTGTTATTCTCCGTCCTATCTTATGCTTCCATAAATGTGCATCTGGCAGCCATTTCAGCATGTCTGCCCATGGATATCCCTTTTCCATTATATTCTCATGTGGAAATGTTTTTGAAAGAAGTGTTACATACCAGGTCTTGTAGAAAACAGATGTCTCCTCCTTAGGATCTGAATTTTGTTTTGGAAAAATGAATAATGACTCCATTTAAACCAAACCTGTCAGACTGACTTGAGGTTCTTAACATGGAAAACAGCAGTTTTTTCTCAGGAGTTTGCAAGAATAGTATCTGAGTTGCAGTCTCTTATGGTGTGTCACCCTTATCTAATTTTCCACAAAGCTAGGGTTTCATTAAGAGCTAATCCTTCAATTTTGCCTAAAGTGGTTTACATTGATTCAAGCTATCCATCTCACTGTCTTTCTAGAATTTAAAAACTAGGGAGGAAGGATACTCCATACTTTGGATGTCCACAGACAGATATTATCTTGAGAGAACCAAAACTTTCAGGAAGTCTGGTCATCTGTTCATTTCTTGTGAAGGTAACAAGAAAGGACAACCTGTGTCAAAGCAGACTATTTTCAAATTGTTGCCTCATGCTATTACCTTTTGTTATACTAACCACAACAAGGCAATTCCATACAGACTCATGGCTTAGTCTACAAGGGCCTTTGGCTTCATCTGTGGCTTTTTAGACAGAGTTGGATTCTAGAAGTATTGTAAAACTAAAAACCTGGTTCTCTGTACATACCTTTATAAAACATTACAAACTATATTTCTTCTCCAGATGTAGAGAAGGCTTTGGTAGGATCATTTTCTGTGGGCTCCTGGATCCTCATCCTTCCTCTTCCCAGGCAGTTTAAGCTATTGTAGTCTAGCCATATAGCTAAGGCTACTGCAGCAGTGATCAATGTGATGAATATAGTACAGTAATTTAAGTAAACTTACCATAACAGTAAATTCAGTGCTGTAAGCACCCCCCCCTCATTTTTTGTATATTTTTGTTGTCAGGGAGAGGACTTTTATGATCATTTTCATAGCACTGACCTTTCAAGGACTTTTTCCTCTGTCAGTTGGCATGAATGCTGAGATGGGCTTGGGCATGTGTAGAAGGTGCCCTGAAGCTTTGGAGGCTGGCCAGCTATAATATCCTTCACAAGTTATATCCCATATAGTTAAGGGTACTGCAGCAGTACTAATTCTAACACCTAGTGTTAAGGTGAGTTTACTTACAACTGTACTTTCCCACTGGGTGAGATCCCCATGATTCAGCCATTCCCAGAAGTGTGAAGTGAGCTAGCTTGAAGTGCAAGTCATCATTAGCACTCTGGGAGGCTAGAATTTTCTTAATAAGCCCTTGCCTCCCCTACTCATACATGGTCACACTGAAGGGGTTGGCATGCAATGGGCCTTCAGGATGTACAGCTACATCTTTTGCATGCAATATAATTAATTGACCCTACACCTTTATATAGACTGCACTCCAACTGTGTAAACCTCAGTCTTCACTGAAACGTCTTCTATGGAAAGCATGCATAGATATATACCCCTCACTCCTCCCTCTGAGGAAAAGTGAGCAGGCTTAAGCCTTGTCATTTTTCTTCCCCTACCCATGCCAGGTCAAACAGGTGCCTAAGCCACTACTTGAACTTGATTGTCTGGATTAAAGGGCTTTATCCCTTTGTGCTGATGGTAATGACAGCATCATGTTTCCCATCTAGTCCAGCAGTTAGAATTCCTGGTTTATACCTTTCTTGAGTTTGCACATTTGTAAAACTGGTAGTATTATATATACCCACTCTTGGGACCTGAATCTGCACTGAGGCATGAATAAAACTTGTTTTTCGTATTGGTGACTCTGTCAGAGAGTCTCTTACATATGGAATAGGCTTCTTCTCCATGTCAAACAAAACATTGCCCTAACACTATTCACAAATAACCTTGAAGAGTGGCTGGAGATCTGCAGGTTCAACCTTGTCTTAATCCCTCTGCCGTATAGATAGGGGAGCAAGTAATAAACTGCAACAGTCTGGCTGTTAGTGTTCCTCTGGAGTGATTGCCTGATATCTGAGCTGATTTAATTATTTTTTTATTTCAGTCCTAGCATATAGCCATGGCCTGTAGCCATGACCAAGTCTTGTTTGCATGGCTCTATAAGTTCTTAAGAGTAAACAATCCTGCCTCTTTTGTGAGAAAAAAAGGAAATGCCTTGATTAGGAACTTAGGATTGGTGCAAACTCATACCGAAAGGTAGATGGTGGGAAAGCAAGAGGAGTATTAGAAGATTCCTGGCTTAGAAGAAAAAGTGAAACAACTTGCCTATATAGGATGAAGCAGCTTTAGCTGCTTGCAATTGAATAAAGTATGGTGTCATGGTAGTTAAAAAGTCAGTGTGACAATTTTCTTTGTAACATGTTTTAGTCTGGCTTTCCATGGTGTGTGGATAATATGATGCTCACTTAGCTGCACATTTTATGGTATTGTAATCTGAAGATGTTTGACCTGAAACTTGGAGAACTTATGGAAAATAAATACAAGGGAATACCATCCCCCAAAAATGTGGATAATAAATGTGACATGTACCCCTATGGTCATGGCTTGGGCAGACTGTACATGCATGTGTGTGTGTGTGTGTGTGTGTGTGTGTGTGTGTGTGTGTGTAAATATATAGGTGTAGGGCATCAGATCAAACATCCCACTTGCAGCTTGTTTACTCCACTTCAGGGTAATCCCTGGAGTATGCATAGCAAGTGTCTATCTTGTTGTGTTCCACATTTTGACAGCAGCTACTGTGTGTCAGGGTATTGGACATTTGATCCAATGTCCCACACCTATGTGTGTGTGTGTGTGTGTGTGTGTGTGTGTGTGTGTGTGTGTGTGTGTGTGTGTGTGTGTGTGTGTGTGTAGGTGCCAATTAGAATAATATCCAAGTGAAGAAGAAAAGGAAATGATTCAACAATAGATCAATTTTGTATCAATCTGACATTTTTTCTGAGTCTTCTATATGGTCCAATACTGATACTGATTTAGAGGTGTCTCCAAAGTTGAAAAAGACTTTTCTAGGTCAAAGGCACACAAGCTGGGTAGGTGCAAATATCGTAAGCCCAGGAATGGAGGCAGTCATTACATCAAACTTTCAGGAGATGTTGACAAAGATGTAGAAAATTAATCTTTATGCATAATTTTGACTGACTTTGACATGATTGAAGCTAGTGAAACTTTTCTGAACAAGGGTTTAAATTTTGTTAATAGTTTTTTTGTAGGCTTAATTGATGTGGTGCAAGACATTAAGTCATTCGCTAGAATTTTAAAGTTAAAATACTGGTATAATTATGGGGATGATGAACATTCAAGTCAGGCTGACAACCCTTTTGTTTTGTTTTTAAAAAATCTAACTTCCACCCACCATATCACCCAGTAGTTACAGCTTTTGAACAATCAAATATATATGATTTATATCTTAATCAGAGAAATATATTTAGGAATTTTGGTTATAATCTTACACTAGCTGAAAGATCTGCTCTGAAAGATCTGTAGAGCCAAAACATGTGGTAATAAGGAGTGCTGATAAAGGTGGGAGAATTGTGTTATGGAGAAAAAGACTACAAACTGGAAGCTTACAAACAGTTAAACAATTTATAAACATATGTAACTCTGGAATTAGATCATTCAAGTATTTTTAAAAAAATCTATTGATTCCTTTTTTAATTAAGTGTTTATTAATTGGGTTATACCCTCTGAAGTTAAGACAAAGGTTTTATTTACTATCTAAAATTCATAAAAGGTTAATCCAGTTCTGGGTAGACCGATTATTTTGGGAATGGTTTCTCCTACTGAACCCACTTCTGAGTTTTTAGAATTTTATTTAAAGCCTCTTTTGGTGAATGTCAGGGCCAGACTAGTTGATGCTACTGAGTTGTTGCCATTGATACATGATGTACAGGCATCCAACATGATGTGGGTATGCACTTTAAATAATGAAAGCCTTTATACACCTATACCCCATTTTTAGGGATATTCAGGCTATGAAATACTGGTTAGATATGACAGAACTATATCATTCTCAATTTAATGAAGTTTTGCTGAACCTTTTTTCTATTGTGTTGGAAATGAACGATGTTATGTAGTCCTATCTCGCCCTAATTCTTGCTGGATGGGTTCGGAGCCGATATTCGGCTCCGACTCAGCCTACACTAAAGCTCAAGAGCATTTTACTGGCTCGAGGCTAGCCCCTTTCCCATGGTGCCTCACAGCAATTCCCCAGATCTCGTTTGCCATGAAAGCTTCAAGGTTGTGTCTTACTGGATCGTTGGCTAAGTAGAACATTTTTTTTTTTACTTATTTAGTCCTTTTCTATCACCTTTTTCTGTCATATATATCTTAACAGTTTCTTCTGTACTATGCATCTGTTTTTTGAAAGTTTTCAACCCCTATTCCCCCCTTAGGACTGTAAGACCCATTTAAATTAGAGGGCCGTGGTGCCCGTTTAAGTTAGAGGGCCTTTCCTCCCTGTGTGTGTGAATGTTATTAAAAAAAAAAAAATTTCTTCTTCCTTACACTTTTATATTAGTGTTTAACTATGTCTAAAGATAAAGACAAGGTTCACAAGGATCATCGCCCTTTGGGCTTCAAAAAATGTGACAGGGTGACAGGTGTGCGCAGAAAATGTCTCTTACAGACAGCCACACCAGTTGCATATATTGTCTGGGGAAAGACCATTTACAGGAACCTTGCACCTTCTGTCACACTTTTAGTACAAGAGTGTTAAATGAAAGGAAGAGAAAGCTTATTGACAGAGGTCTTATGACCAGTTCCTTCCAGGAACAGCTGGAACTTGGTCAGGCAGCTCCAAAATCTTCAAAGCAAAAATCATCGGTCCTGACTTCATAGCTGACCAAAAAGTCTAAAAGTGTAGGAACCAAGGAGTTCCAGTTCTGACTCTGCTTCATGTTCAATGCAGTCTATTCCATCGGTTCTGAGACAGTCTTCGGTACCAAAGCTTTTGCCTGACATCGAGACTGTATCTCTTATTTTGAGACCTCCTATTTTGGAGAGAAGGAGGTCTCCTTCAGTCTCCACCAGATCCTCCAGGACCCTATCAGATGAGGACATTGAGCGGGTGGTGAAGAGGTTGCTTTCAGATCCAGCTCTGGCTAGAAAATTGACCCCTCCAGACCCAAAGGTCTCAGAGCCATCCCCCGTACCCATCACTGCTCCTCCTCCGACTGCTTCGCTCTTGGAGCCTATTATGTCAGGTTCCTCTGTCTTCGACCCTTCAGCTCCAGGGATTCAGCCTGTTTCCTCTGAGCCAATTACTCTAGGCTGGATGGCTCAGTCTGGAGCCAAGGGTTCTGAGAGCCGATGCTCTCGTGTCGACTCCGAGGGGGATAGTCACCCTGGGTTCTCTTTAGAACCAACCCTCCCTCTCGGAGCCTTGGCTCGACTCAGCTCGGCTCCCACTTCTGCTTTGGAGCCGTTCCCTCTTGCTAGGAGTCAACCATCTGCCCCGTCAGAGCAGAGGTCTTCTTCAGAGTGGGGGGGAAAGGCTTTTGAAGCTATAGAGAAGGCTTTATCCTCTGCCAAAGCCATTAATTTGGAACGTGTGTCCCACCAGCAGCAGACAGCAACCTCTTTCCCCCTGCCATTCCCACAGCGTAGGGAACCAGAGCCCCAAGTAGCCCCCATTGGAGGCATCCCCTCTTCTGAGACTTCCCCAGATTATCCCACTGAAGAGCTCCCTCGGAAGAGGTTATGTAAGAGGAAACATGTTGACTCCCCTGAGTCTGTCACATCAGACACTGATTTAGAGGAATCAGAAGGGTCCCCCAGATCTCCCTCTGAGGATGTCTCCTTCTCTGACATTCTAGAAATCCTTAGACAGTGGGAGATCTGGGGGACCCTTCTGATTCAGTTCTCTGAGTCAACATGTTTCCTCTTACATAACCTCTTCCAAGACCTCCCCAGATTATCCCACTGGAGAGCTCCCTCAGAAGAGGTTATGTAAGAGGAAACATGTCGACTCCTCTGAATCTGTCACATCAGACACTGATTTAGAGGAATAAGAAGGGTCCCCCAGATCTCCCTCTGAGGATGTCTCCTTCTCTGACATCCTAGAAATCCTTAGACAGAGGGGTGATTGGAAGACCTCTAATCCTATTGCGGATGAATTAGTGTATCTTGAGGCCTTTGGCTCCTGACCTTCCACCTCTTGGGTGACACCACCTTATGACTAACTTTTGGGGGTCATTTTGCAGAAAGCATGGACCTCTCCAGATTCAGTGGAAGCCAGCCTTAGGAGGCCAAGCAAATTTATGACAGCACCTACGAACAAGACTTTCCTTAGCAAGTGAGTTCCAGTTGATGCTATGGTGGTAGCAGTGGCCACCAAGAAGGAATTATCTGAGATGTCTTCTAATATCCATCCTCCTAATGAGGAGTCCAGGACGATGGATAGGTATGGGAAGCGTACTTTTTCTTCAGCGTCATTTACACTAAGATTGCTGAATTACCTGACTCATTTCACTCGTCTTCAGAGGGATCTCATGAAAGAGTTAGGCGATACCCTCCAGGGTTCAGTAGCTCCAGGTTCCATGGACAAGGTTTCCATGCAGCTCTCCACCCTTACTTCCATAGCTAACTCCTCCATGAGGCTGATCTCATATGCAGCAGATGGAGTGAGCAGGGCAGCCACAACAGGAATAGCTCTCAGGAGATATTCGTGGATGTGTCTTTGTAATTTTACGGAATTCTTCAAGTCTTCCTTCACTGACGTTCCCTTTGATGGTTCATCTCTTTTTTGACCCCAGGTGAAAGAGACTTTGACTAGGTGTGAGCAGGAAGGAAAAACCTTATCTGCCATTGGAGTCCATTTCTCTCTCTCTCTCTCCTGTCCAAACCTTATCCCAAGGGTAATACAGGAGGGAAAATGTGGTTCTGCAAATCCCAAAAAGGTTTTCCTCAGGCACAAGGTCAACCCTCCCCCAGGGGCAGAGGGGGAGGATATAATGGAAGATGCTGCCCTTGTGGCAGAGGAGGTCTGCAACATCAGGGAGACAGAGAAACTTTCTCTGATCGTCCCTTCCATTGACCCTGAGGGGTTGCCTGACTGTCCGTCTCTGGAGGCAGTCAGGAGGGCGTATATAGCTGTACCCAAGCGTCTGGCTAACTCTCACTTGAGATCGTTGGGTACACACAGCAATATCCATGGGTTACCTGATTCCCTTTATTTCTGAACCCCCAACAAACTGGTCTCTTCCAGATGTACCACCCATCCAACTAGACCGTGCAACATCAGAGGTCATCTCGTTGCTACAAAAAAGAGTCATTAAAGAAGTCCCCACAGAGCAAGTAGGATCTGGAACTTACTTTCAATTCGTTTTAGTTCCAAAAAAGACAGGGGACTGGAGATCAATTCTAGATCTCAGCAGGCTCAACAAGCATGTAAGAAAATTAAAGTTCCGAATGGTCACTCTGCAGTCGATATTTCCCTTTATCAGGAAAGACAACTGGATGTCCTCAATCGATCTCCAGGATGCAGACTACCACATCAAAATAGACAGGCTCTCCAGGAGACACTTATGCTTCTTGCTGGGAGCCAGCCATTTTCAGTTCAGAACACTGCCCTTTGGCCTCACTACAGCCTCTAGAGTGTTTACTAAATGCATGGCAGTGGTAACTGCTCACCTGAGAAGTCAAGGATTCCAGGTGTTTCCATACCTAGACGACTGGCTCCTTACTGCTACCACCAAGCATCAACTCATAAGGACCAGGGACGAGACTCTATCCTTGTGCACCAGATTAGGCATCACTGTCAACTTACAAAAGTCAGTCTTATCTCCCTCGCAGCATATTGTATATCTAGGCTCAGAAATAGACACAACCACCATGTCAGTAAAGCTAACACAGGAAAGAGTGGAATCTCTACGCAGTCAGATCAGATCCTTATTAAACAAACAAAGAGTCCAGGCCAGAGTAGTCCTTCAAGTCCTAGGGACTATGGCTTCTGCCATCCTATTAGTTCCTCTTGCTCGTCTACATATGAGGATTCTCCAATGGATGCTGTTTGCACAATGGTCGATGCAAGACCTTCCACTATCTCACCAGATATTAAAAACAAACATATGCAAAAGGGATCTGACATGGTGGTTACACACGAAACAACTTGTCATAGGTCGTCTACTTGTTCCTCCCCAAGAGAAACCAGTTTAGACCACGGATGCTTCCCAGATAGGGTGGGGGGGCATTATCTGGGAAAGACAGTCCAAGGTCCTTGGCAAAACCACAAAAAACACTTACACGTCAATGTTCTGGAGATGAGAGTGGTGCTATATGCGTTGCAAGCACTTCACAGCTCTCTTCCCACTGGAATGACTGTGATTCAGTCAGACAACATGTCTGTTGTGTGGTACATAAACAAACAAGGGGGAAGCAAGTCTTACCCGTTTTGCAGAGAGGCCTTAAGAGTTTGGAAATGGGTGATGGATACTCAACGCTTCCTGATAGCAACGCATATCCTGGGGAAATCCAACGTAATAGCGGACAAACTCAGCCAAGCAATTCTGATGCCTCGCGAGTGGTCCCTGAATCCAATGATTGCAAAAGAGATCTTTCACAAATGGGGCTAGCCTTGATGCGATCTATTTGCCGCTCACCTGAACACCAAATGCAGCAGCTACTTTGCCCTCATTCCCCATCCGGGGATGTCACCCAGGGATGCTCTAGCTCACAATTGGCCCCCGGGACTTCTCTATGCCTTTCCTCCCTTTCCACTCATACCCAAAGTAATACAGAAAGCAAGACAGTTGAGGAGTTCCTTGATCCTCATTGCTCCTTACTGGCCTCGACAAGTTTGGTTTCCTTTCCTGTGGCCCTACCTTTTGGAGGAACCATGGATTCTGGATCCATCTCCAGATCTCCTGATTCATCAGTTGGGACAGTTCCACCCCTCCAGCCACACCCTCAAATTGACAGCATGGCTGCTCCAATTCCACGTATAGCCAGGTGCATTCCCTTATCCCCAATGGTCAAACACATCCTAATTTCATCCCATAAACCTTCCACTCAGAAACTATATTCTAGCAAATGGAAAAGGTTTTCCCTTTGGGCTACGAACCGGGGCTTAGATCCATATACAGCTCCTTTAGAATCCATTTTATCCTTCCTAACAACAATTTTTCATGAAGGAGTGGCAACTGCTACAATTAGAGTTCAGTTAGCTGCCATTTCCAATTTCCATTTTGGTTTCATGGAAAATCCAGTCATGCAACACTCCCACTGTAAAACCTTCTTAAAAGATGTTCTTCTTCTTAGGCCCCCAATAAAACAACCTTTAGAACCCTGGGACTTAAATTTAGTCCTCTCACCTTTGATGTCTGCACCCTTTGAACCATCCTCGTCGTCAGACTTAAAATTGTTATCATGGAAAATCCTGTTCTTGGTAGCTATAACATCAGCTAGGAGAGTCTCAGAACTTCAAGCCCTAACTATTTGATCTCCTTACATTATCTTTCACAAGGATAGAGTCTCTCTTAGGATAAACCCTTCCTTTCTCCCTAAGTTATGCTCAGAACACAACCTGAATACTACCACTGAGCTACCTGTGTTTTTTCCAAACTACTCTAATAAATCAGAGTATAGACTTCAGCTAGATATCCACAGGATACTCAGATTCCATATACACAGGACCAAAGAATTCAGGAAATCTGGTCAATGTTTTGTTTCTTTTTCTGACAAAAGGAAAGGCTTACCTGTTTCAAAAATTACACTTTCAAAATGACTTTCGGATTTCATATCCTTTGCTTATCAACAAGCTGGTAGACAATTACCATTAAAAGCTAAAGGTCACTCTACTAGGGCTGTAGCTACTTCATGCGCCTTTAGATCTAGGCTCCCAATTGATACTATTTGTGCAGCAGCAACTTGGGCAAAACCACATATATTTGTCACTCATTACAAATTGAATTTGGCCTCCCGGGACAGGTCATCCTTTGGGTCCACTGTGCTGAAGAGTCTCTTTGCTTGAGCCACCCTGGATAATGGTGCTAGGGACACTGTCCCATCCCACAAGAATTACATCGAGATAGGACTGCATAACATAAAAAAGTTATGAACTTACCATAATGTTCCATGTTTGAAGTCCATCTTGCCTATATTTTTGCGTCCCTCCCTCTAACCCCCTTCCCATTTCTGGGGGATCTAGTGGACCTCTTTTTTGGGGCTGCCTGACTTTGCTCTTTATTGTCTACCTGGAATGGATTATGTTTCTAATCCCTTCCTGTTTTTTTTTACAGATTTTTTCTTATTATTATTACCTGATAATTTTTTATTATTTCTTGCAAACTAGATATAGGGAATTGCTGTGAGGCACCATGGGATAGGGGCTAGCCTCGAGCCAGTAAAAAGCACTCGAGCTTTAGTATAGGCCGAGTCGGAGCCGAATATCGGCTCCGAACCTATCCAGCAAGAATATAGGCAAGATGGACTACAAACATGGAACGTTATGGTAAGTACATAACTTCTTTTTATATATTTTAATGGCAAATGCTTTTTACAGTTAAAGGGTTATGCAATGCAGCCTACATTTGCACCTGTATATGCTGATTTATCTGTTGGTTATTTTGAAATATTGTTTACTTATGATATGGATCATATTTTTTTTGGTTCACAGTTGGTTATGTGGAGATGTTTCCTGGGTGGTGTTTGGGTTTTTGGGACAGCAAGGTAGATGAGTTCACATAATTTCAACATTGTTTTAATGACAATGACATGGAACTTAAATTTACAGCCAAGTGTACTTTGTTCAATACTGATTTTTTGGATGTTTTAGTGACAAAATGTCTGGATGGCACTATTGATAACTACTTTATTTTGTAAGCCTTCTAAAACAATTTTGTTGCAGGCATCTAGCTGTCACCCCCTTTTTATAACTAAAAGTATACTTTATTCACAGATATTAAGGGCTAGACATATCTGTGATAATGATCAAGAATAGAATTGACAGGCATCTGATATTTGTAATAGATTTTGTAAGAGAAGATGCAATGTTCTTAGAAGTAAGTTCTTAAGTTCTTAAGAAGTGTCAATGTTAGAGCTAAAAGTAAGATAGCTACTCAAATAAGACAAAATGTGTTGCAGTATGGGGAACAGAAGAAAACTGATGGTTTTGAATGTTTGAGGTTTGTTACTACTCTTGGCAATAATTTATTTAAAATTAGGTATGGTATTGATAAATATTGGCCCATATTAACAGGTAAGAAATTTTATAGTAATATAATGCCACAAAGATGCTGTTACTCGTAGAAGGGAAAAACTATTGCTAATCATCTGTTAGATCTTAAAGATCCATATGTTGCAATTTCTAAACAAGTTTTTTTGGTATGAAACCTTCTGGATGTTATCCTTGTTGCAATTTTTTTTTCAAACAAGTTACAAAAACTAAGTTATTCTCATCTATTAATACACATATGGTTTTTGATATTCATAAGTTTATTACATGTTCAACTGAATGTTTTTTTGTTTAACTACCTGTAAATGTGTGGCTTTTGTGTTGGTGAAACATCTGGAATGTTTAAACAATGTTGATCCATTCATTTGGGTGATTTGACAGTGCATTAGTGCGACATCAAAAATACCACAGGGAGGCTACTTTTAGCTTTATAGGTATTGACAGCATTACTCTTCTTCACCCAAAAGAACTGTCAAGCTGCAATTTTTGCACATTAAAGAAAAAAGGTGGATTATAACTTTAGTTGCCATCTGTGGTATAGACTTAAATGAATTAATACAAAAATGTTAATAAACTGTATAAACATTTCACATTTTATGTATTAAATCCAGGCTTTATGTTTCTGTTACTACTAACATGTTTTTTTTTCTTCATATTTTTTTTATTGATTTTCAATAGTATAATTACAATTTTTAAAAAGAAAAAACAATGTAATATCAAATTTTAACAAAAACTATATACAAAGTCCAAAATAGATACCAAATCTTCAATAACATTACATTTTGTCTAATAGTTTTTTAAGCTTTATCCAGGCAATTTGTTTATGAGTCATGTTTGAGGAGTGTAACATAGCTGTTTGTAATTCCCTACTACAGATAATCTTAGTAAAATATATAAATTCCTTAAATGAGAGGTTATTTTTACATTTCCAATTTCTAGTAATGTTTTTTCTTACTATAGCAAGTAGAGTCCAAAGGAGGTTTATTTGATTCAGTGGAACATACCTTGGCATTGGTGCATTAAAAAGTATCAAAGAATCAGAGATCTCACATCTGTCTGACCACAAAGCTTTAATAAAATTTTTAAACTCCATCCAAAATGTGGTTATTGTTCTGCATTCTAAAAACATATGTGCCCAGTCTGCATCTATTAGCTCCTCGCATCTCCAACATCTATTAAAATGTTTCTTGTTTATTCTAGAGGCTTTTTTGGTGTAATAAAACTTCTATGAATTAATTTCCATGTAAAAAATTTCCAATATGTGGAAGAAGAGGTATGGTAAACAGATCTAAGAATTAAAGTTTTATCATTTATATGTATTTGGGAGTTATTGAAATTGTTGATATATTTCCATAAATTGTCGTCTAATATTATTAGATCTGATCTAAGAATGTTGTAAAATCTTGACAGTGAGATACCATTATCATAGCCTATATTGATGAGGTAAAAGAGGATGGATAATTTTTTGGGGAGGTCTTTTATAGCAGGAAAATGACGTCTTTTAAATTCCGTTAAAATAAATTCTCTGAAGATTTGAATATTTAACCAGTTATTTTGGTAGATATTATACCTGGCTAAAAGGTAGATAGTATCATGAATATTATTAGTTCCTAAAAACTGATGCCAGAATAATAACCCATTTTCTTCCATAGTTTTTATTTTCATCATGTTAAAGGAATCAAAGCATCCCTTGGTTAAGATTATTGGAAACATTAGAATGGAAAAATTGTTGTTCAAAAGGTTCTTATTCATTACTTTTTTAAAATTTTGCAAGATATATTTAATTATATGAATAAGATGTGATTTTTCCTGCTCATTTTTGAAGAAGAATTCTTTAATAACTATAAATAGCTTAATATTTTCAGAACAATATATGTTTTTGAAAAACTTGTCAAAATTACTTAATAGTATTGTTTTGTGTAAATTTTTCCAATTTGAATGGTATTTTGAACTTAACCACAGACTTGTTATATTAAGAATAATGGCATCAGCATAAAGCTCAAAATTTGGAAAAGCAACCCCTCCTTCAATCCAGTTTTTATAGTGCCAATCATATTTAATCCTTGGTTTTTGAGGATATCATAGGAATTTAATTAGTATAGTGTTTATGTGTTTAAGTTGTTTTCTAGAAGGAGGAGCCAATAATGTTTGAAGATAAAAAATATTTTTTGGTAATAGAATCATTTTTATCAGAGATAATCTTTCTTCTATAGTAAAGAACATTTTCTTCCATCTATTAATATATTATGTGATTTTATTTAATAAAATTTTATAATTTATATTTATAGTGTCCTTCCATTTCGACAGAATATGAACCCCTAGATATTTCAATTTATCATTGGTCCAGTTAAAGTTATTGTAATTAGATAGAGTGTTATTCAATTTTTTATTGATGAGAATAGTTTCTGTTTTGTTTTGGTTAAATCTAAAGTTTGAGATTTCCTCAAAGAGTTTTAATGATCTGATAATGTGGTCAATAGATGAATCAATATTTCCAATAGTTAATAAGATATCATCTGCAAAGAGCAACATTTTAGAAGAATAGTTCTCATTAACATCAAAACTTTTTATGTTTATATTGTTTCTTATAAAATTAGCAAATGGTTCTATTGCTAATGCAAATAGAAGTGGGGATAAAGGGCAACCTTGTCTAGTGCCTTTTAGAATTTGAAGTGGGCCAGATAAAAAAGCGCCAATTTTAATATACGCTATAGAACCTTCATATAATTTTGTTAACAAGTTTAAGATTTCCGAGGAGAAATTATATTCTTTTAATACCATAAATAAGTATGTCCAATTAATAGAATCAAATGCTTTATCTAGATCTAGACTGATGAGTGATAATTCTTTTTTTTATTTGCAAAATCTATTAAAGTTAAAAGTCTAATAGTATTATCCTGAACTTTTCTGTTCAGTATAAAACCTGTTTGATCGTTGTTTATTAAAGTTGGCATCATTTGATTTAATCTGTTTGCTAAAATAGACGTAAATATTTTATAATCTATATTTAATAGGGAAATAGGACGATATGATGAAACAAATTTGGAGTCCTTATCTTGCTTTAGAATGGGAGAAATTAGCAAATATTTCCAAGAAGGACAAAGTTTGTCACTTATTTGAACTTCCTCAAGTGCTTTCATTAATATCTTCAAAGCGGAATCAGGGAAAACTTTATATAATTCACCTATTATGCCACCCAGACCAGGGGCTTTACTATTTTTAAGATTTTTTATTCTTTCTTTAACTTCTATTAATGTTATTGATTTAAGTAATCTATTATTTTGTTCTTTAGAAAGTTTATTATTTATATTGTTTTTTAGAAATTCTATTTTTGAACTATTATTAGTAAAGCTTAAGTTTGCTTTATTCATTGTTTCATGATATTAACGGAAAATCTCTAAAATATCTTTTAGATCTGAAGAAGGTTTTGAATTGTGTTTAGATGTGTCTAATATTTCAATTATGTGTTTACTCTTGTGAAAACTTTTCGTTTTGGCTGCTAATCTATGCATATGTTTTGGATTAGATGAATAAGATTGTAATTTTAACCTCTCTAAATTAATTGCTACTTTATGACTAAGAATTTCTAAATATTTGAGAATTAGTTGTTTTAATTCCAGATTCGAGCCCAATTCTTTGGGGTGTAAGTTCTTTTTTAAAGTGTCAATTTTCAATTGTAGATTTAATAATTCTTTGTCCCATTCTTTCCTTTTATGTAAATACCAGTTTTTTATTTTCCCATATATATAAGATTTTAAAGAGTCCCAAATAAACACTTTATTTGTGTTATTATTATTATTAAGTTCAATATAATAGTTGACTTTGTTTATAAACCATTCTTTGAATCCTTTTATCTTAATAATATAGGCTGGTATTCTCTGCCAGTGAATAAGATCATTTGGTTTAATTTTAATTTTAAATAGTATGGCATTGTGGTCTGACAGAGGGCATGAAGTAATCACTACATCTTGAGTCTTAGATAATAGGTTGTCAGATATAAACACTTTATCAATAGTCGTCTGTGTGCCATATCTATAAGAAAAGTGAGTAAAATTGAGAGACTTCTGCTCTTTGATCATGTATATGTCTTTTAGGTTATATAATGAGACAAAATCTATCAATTTTTTGGCTGATGCAGGTATCTTAATATTGCTGACATTAGTGGTATCTTTGGATGATAGAATACAATTAAAATCACCTGCCAAAATGATATCTCCTTTAGAATTTGCTGTTATTATTTCCAAATATTTGTTTGCAGATTTAGCACCAATACCAGGTAGCCAGTACATATTTGCTAAAGTAAAATATTTCTTATTCAATTGCAATACTACTAGACACAACATATCATTTTTATTAGAGAAACTGTTAATTATTTTAGGTATTGGTAATGTATTTTTCCACAAAATCATGGTTCCTCTTCTCTTTGTTTGGAAATGAGATTCAGCTAGAATACTATAACCTTTAAAAGCAATGTTTTCTAGATCTTTCTGAATAATGTGTGTTTCTTGCAAAAATATAATGTCAACTTTATTAGATGCTAGGTATTTGAGTAACCTTCCTCTTTTAGTAGGGTTATTAAGACCATTTGCATTCAGAGACAGACATTTAAACCCAGACATTGATTACTTTAAATTTTTGATGGATAAATACTATTCTGGACTTAATTAACAAGTAATGTTCAGAGAAGATGAAAATATAACTATATACAAAACTAACCATGGAACATCTAGTTCCTGGATTGATGAAGAAGTCATCAATACCACCCTCTATCATCCTTAGTGCTCAAGACTATCGTTCTCTAATGCTACTACCTAATATTTTATTGAATCAACAAACTGCAACTTATTAATTCTAACTTATTAATTCTCCAGGATGAATAGGTATTACTATGTAGGAAATATTGTGGAAAAACATCTATTACCATGAATAATGTAATTTTCAAATTTTTTAAGAACAGTGTCTTTAAACTTGTATCATGACATAGTATATCATATTCATTTATGTCTATTCTATACTAATACAGATCTTAATCTAGTATACTACATTAGCTCAAAACCTACTTATCTAGGAATTCAGTAAAGAAGTTTATGTATAAAAATAAAAAAAAATATCATGTAACAAAACATTCCTGTATGAACTTGTCTGTGAAATCACAACAGTGGTAATATTTACTATATAATCAGCATATTAATATATAGCCTATAGGCTTATTTTCCTTTTATATAAGATATAAAATCACCAGTTTTTCATTCCCCTTAAAAAAAAAAAACATATTTGATTAACCTTAAATAATTTCTTAAGGTATTAAAGATATTTAAAATAAAGAGGTACTAATGAGAATTTTTTACATGAGAAGATAATATTTTAGTTGCACAAATATCTATGCAGGTATATAGATCTGTGTAATCATCAAAAACATTAGCTTTTCTTTCCAAAGATATGAGTCTAAAGAAACTATGTAGTGTAGCTTGATTTTGATAAAAATATCATATAATGAAGTCACAGCTTTTAACCTTCAAGGACACTTCAGTTTTAGATGTTATAGTAATAATGTGTTCCCTTAAGTTGTCCTTTTTAACAAAATACATTAACAAATGTTCCCAAATTTTTTTCAGTTAGAGTGGCAGTGGTTAACATGCAATATATCTGTTGCTAGAAAATGTAGTCTACAGACAGTAAAACATTCAATATTTTATGAATATTAGTGAAAATGTCAGATTGTAGTATGCACTTATGTAGCTGGAGGTGGATTAAATACATCACAATTTCACCATTCGCTATAAATCCAACATAATGCAAACTATTAATTGGAAAAGCAGTTAAAAAGTAAAGTCTACCTTTGGCAATAACAACTGTCCTCATATCCTGATGAAAGCAGAAACTATAAGTCAAGTGTAACCATCCCCACTTTGCACCGCCCCCCCTAACAGTCTTCTACTGCTATCACTGACTAATGAGGCAAAAGCATCACTTCAGTAACAACTAAGATCGTTCTCTAAGCAGAACTGTCTCCTTTTCTTTGGATCCAAAATTTTTCCTGCCCCAATATATTATTTCACACTTTTATAACAGAATTATTATTTATTGTAATGGTCTGTCTGCAGCTGTGGCTTCCCCAATCCAACAGTATTGCCATCAACCAACAACTCATATAATCAATAAGATTGGGGACGAAGATATCAAGATGAAAGCACAGAAAATGCATAGCTGCCAAAAATCTACTTTAAAAATAATAAGAACACATTAACCCCCAATAGATAATTTTTTTAGTGACTTTATAACCATTGCATATGCTGCTTTCTGCTCTGCTTAACCAAAAAGGATCAGATGACCTAGTCTATGTTTTCACTGTATCTGCTAGCTACAGCTGCCAACTAATGATCAAGTGTAAACTACTTTGTAAAACACATCATCAGAAAACTTATTATGAAGGGAACAACATAGGCATCAACATTGGTTTAGTAAAAAGGACCTTTATATATGTTTATGTTTTTTATATATTTTTCTTTATCGCTCTTGGTATGTGATAAAGCATTCAGTTGTTCTGTTTTCTTTTTCTTTTTTTTCATGTGAAGATTTCTGGTAATGTGAAAATGTAACCAAAGTTCATATGACAAAAAGACTTCGAGAGAGTACATGCATAAGTCTCTTGTATTACAAAGAAGATCTGACCAAGAAGTCTCGAGGCAACAGCCTTCTTTTTTTTTCCTTTCCTTCTCCTTTAACATTTGAATTTTGGCGGTTAAAAGCTCGCACTAGGGAATCTGCAGCAAGCTATGATAAATGTTCAAGAGATACTCGTGATGTGCATTTTGTGAGAGAAAAGAAAAACAGAATATGTTACTCAAAAAGCATGTATATGAAGTACAAAAAAAAATAACAACTTTGCCCCATTTTACATAGATATATAAATTCTTAGTAAATATCAATTTTACTGGCCAATGTATCCAATATCAAAACACACAAACCCTCCTGTCCCTGCAACACACACTCCACCAGCTTTCATCAGAAAATACCTCTCCTTTTCCCTCTCCGTCAGCAGACGGACCCACAAACCACATTTAGTAAAGACACAAACCTCTCAAGTGTATGAGAATGCATTTTTACATGTCATGACAGATTCTTAGAAAGAAAACAATCTTCTCTTATTATGATAAAGAACAATTTCCAATACCTTTTAAACTATTTAGTACAAGTCACATTAAGTTATATCCATTAGCTCTAAAAGGACCCAAGCATAACATGACATTTAACAGGAAATCCCGCTGATGCAGAAAGGGGCTACACTTTCATTTAATTGCACTGAAATGGGGAGCCTTCATTTCACTTATCATAGTGATCTATATCATTGGAATCTAATACACATACAGTATCCGGTATTAAGGGGGTTCTTGTTTTAACCAATATTTCTATGGTATTGCTACATTGCCCCTATGTAGTTGTCAACTAATAATACACTCTGTCAAGGGAAGATTTAGAATTTTAACATCTATGTTTAACATTCTAGCATATTTGTATTAAAAGCTTTTAAATAGCAAATAAATTAAAAAAAATAAATAAATAAATAAGCATACTTAATAAATATTAAATGATTTTTACCTTAACATGTATGTTTTTCCCCAAAGTAGGTGATTTATAGCACGAAAATTTTGGGATTTGAAGGGATTGTGGAAGAGCTTCATTTGTATTATTTACCCTTAAGCTTCTTGCTTGTTTTATCAATCAATAACATTTTTCCATTTGTTGCCTGCCTTTTTAAACTAGGTAACGAGATGTCCATATCTTCAGTATTTTCCAAAATCTTATTCTTTTTCACATATTCAGAGGCGTCATCAAGATTATTAAATATTTTTATTCCTTCAGATAGATGTATTTTAATTCTGGCAGGAAAAATGACTTGTGCTTTAATTTCAGCTTTCTTCAGATTTTTAATGAGAGGAATGCAGGCTTTTCTTTTAGTTGTTATAGTAGAGGTATAGTCATTGTCAAATCTTATGTTTCGACCATTAATTTGTATAGGATTAAGTGCCCATGCTGTTCTCAGGATTAAGTCCTTGTCTTGGGATGATAAAAATTTTACAATAATGGATCTTGAAGCATTTGGATTTTTTGACACAGCCATATTTGACAATGACCTGTGAGCTCTCTCTATCCCAAAAGAGAGAGATTCAGGTAGGTTTAGTGTCTTGGGCAACCAGTCATTCAAGAACTGTATTGTGTTATTTCCTTCCATTTTTTCAGGTATGCCGTATATTCTAATATTATTTCTTCGTGACCTTGATTCTAGGTCCTTCACTTTATCTGAAAGTGCGGTGTTTTGCTTTAGTAAGAAGTCAATCTGGCTATCATTTTCATGCTGTCTTCCATCTATTTCATTAAGAGATTCTTCAATTTCTGTTATCTGATCTGTGTGTCTTGTAATTATCTCCTTGAATTCTTCAATCTGCTTTCTATTTTCTTTCTTCATGTTTTCCATGATTTTTTCTAAATTGTCCATTTTCATGGAAAGATCTTGAATA
This sequence comes from Protopterus annectens, assembly GCF_019279795.1. Taxonomy (NCBI): domain Eukaryota; kingdom Metazoa; phylum Chordata; order Ceratodontiformes; family Protopteridae; genus Protopterus; species Protopterus annectens. The sequence continues at coordinate 644,994,359 of NC_056741.1, forward strand.
CTGGATATTATTGTTTGTAATTCTTTCTTCATGGAAGTTTCCTGGAGAGAGGCTTTTGAATGACTCATGGCTGAGAGAGTCTGTTATATTCAGCTGCTGTACTTCTGACAGGATGTAATTCACTTTCTATTTACCAAAACTGAAATATTTGTAGAAAAAAAATAATCCACTGTATCTAAATATATAGGTGAAAGAAAACTTAAATGTTTTTAAAATAATATTAAGAAAATTTCCTGTCAGAGAAATTTCTATTAGGCAGAGCATCAAAAAAGTGCTGTTATCTCTCTGACATCTTGGCCACGCCCCCTCACTAACATGTTTTTTAAATGAATGTTAGTGGTGTTATGTATAGGAAATTTGCTGTTTCGCATGCATTTTCATTACATAATGGCAAGTAATTTTGTTCTTGATACTGCTGTGTATATATAAACTGTTTTTTATGTTTTATTTGCATGCAGTGTTGCAGCTGATAGTTTTGTTGCTTCATAGCAAGAGGTTTCCAGTTTGATTCTTGGGTTGGGTGCCTTCTGTGTGGAGTGTGCATGTTCTCTCTGTGTTCGTGTGGGCTTCCTATGGGTGCTCCAGTTTTCACCCACATTCCAAAGGCATGCAGAAGGTGGTTTGGAAACTCTAAATTGACAATAGGTGTGAGTGTGTGTATGCCTGGCGGTGTAAATCTTGGCTCTAGATAATTGTCACTATTGAAGTGACACCTTAACCCCATGTGCAAAAAATGGGAAAAAGGGAGTAGTGGATGGATGGGATATTTTGTATTGGCACTTCGTGTCAGTATTTTTAAGAACTTTTTTTTGTATTTGTGTATAAATACCTTCTTCTTACTATTTTATATTCATTGGCCATATATATTCAGCAATCATTTTTGATTCGACCATTTTTTTCACTGTTTATGAACCGAATTTTATTTTAAAAAAGTTAAATTTCCTGCCAGAAAAGTTATACAAGTTGATTATGTTATGCAGTGTAATTTGACACTGAAGAAGCTTCTTGTTGAGGAGGGAAACCTGGTTTGTGATTTTCTGTTCCACAGAGTGAGCTAATTACAGCTTCTGTTTGGGTACTGCATATTTTTGTGTTTCTTTATAGCATATAAGTACATCTAGCTTGTTGCTTTATTGGTTGTACATTGAGATGTTTGTTTTTATATATATATATGTGTGTGTGTGTGTGTGTGTGTGTGTGTGTGTGTGTGTGTGTGTGTGTGTGTGTGTGTGTGTGTGTGTGTATATATATATATATATATATATATATATATATATATATATATATGCTACTAAAGAGTGAAAACACCCATTGTTGACTGGTAGAATATCTATGTCCAAAATGTCAGAAAAGCTGATGTCAGCATGCCAGTACACATGCAATGACAAACAGACTCGGCACATGCAATCTTTATCTTTTAAAAAATTAAATAAAATATTATTTTTTTCATAGAGGCAAGCCCCCCCCCCCCGCTAATTATAAATACTAACTCCAAGATTACACAAACAAAGGGTAAGGGCAAATTTCCCAGTCCCTGGATTTCTGTGATGTCACACACCTGTTGATCATCTATCTGGTTGACCACATGCAGTTAACTAGGCAGCTATCAACTTAACACTTATTCAACCAGGTCTCTAGCACCAGGGTGTGCAGCTCCCACATGGGGGATACAGGGGGACTTGACCCCTGCAAAAAACAATGTTGTATTTAATTTTTAAAACCTAAAGATCACACGTAGCTAGGCTGTTTCATAGTGCATGTATACTGGCATGTCAGCACTAGCATTTTCAGTGTTTTGCCATCAACAATGGATGTTTTCACTCTTTTGTGGCACACCTCTATATGGATGCTAGTGACCTAGCCGAGTGAAGGTTAGGTTGACAGCTGCCTATGTGGCAAGCATATGGGTGACTGGACTTCTGATCAACAGGTGCAAGATCATACAAATCCAGGGGTTGAGAAATTTGTCTTACCCTGTGTTTATGTGATCTCAGAGTTAGTATATGTTATTGGCAGAGGGTGGAGTGGTGAAGCTCCCCCTCATAGGAGTTTAAGGGGCTTATCCCATTAGAAAAGATGTTTTATTTAAATTTTTAAAAGGTAAAGATTGCATTTGTTGAGGCTGTTTCTGAGCTCATGTGTATTGGAGTGTCAAAGTCAGTGTTTTCAACATTTTGACATGTACATTCTGCAAGTCGGCAATGGGTGTTTTCAGTCTTTAATGGTACACCCATATAAGAACAGTAATACACTTCTATACAAAAGCATATAACATTAGAGGTCACTTAAAATTTTTCTGATCAAAATTAACCTGTCAAAACTTCCTTTTGAACACTAACACGGGTATTGCAGAAGGGCAGGTCCTATCCTCCCTATGCAAAACATTGATTGGTAGTGTTTAGGTACATTGACCAACTCACCCACTCACCCACTCCCATTTCTGTGTGTGTATATACCTAGATCTATGTGTATGTATGTGTGTGAGTATATATATATATATATATATATATATATATATATATATATATATATATATTGCAGTGGTGCAGCGGTAGCATTGTCACCTCACAGCAAGAGGTTCCTCGGCTGGGGTGCCTTCTGTGTGGAGTCTGTATGTCCTCCCTGCATTCATGTGGGTTTCCTCCAGGTGCTATGGTTTCCTCCCACATTATAAAGACATGCATCTGGAGCATTTCTCCCTGGGCCTCCACTGAAAATTGGCTTCATTCCAAGTTGAACTTTCCCGGTTAACAAATGTAAAATAAAATAAATAAAATCTCTCTCTCTCTCTCTCTCTCTCTCTCTCTATATATATATATATATATACCTGTTTAGAACAGGCTAAACTGCCAGTTTTATGCAAATGTCTGATCATATGTTGTCTGCTGTATCTGTCTCAAAAATTGGGTTATCTGCCTGAGGTGGTTCGAGCCAGCGATATTTTCAGAGCTTTTCCAGAATGCAAGCACCTCTGTTCCATAATGCACCACACAAGCTGTATCACCTTAGATCTCGTTTTCCAACTTTCTAGTCCGACACAAATCTCCAGTACTCCACTTGGGCAATTTATAATTGGTCACTTGTGATTTTTTTGTATTTCTTCTTATCCTTTCTTGTAGCCAGACTTTTCCCTTCTATTTAGGATCTTTTCTATATGTTAAAAAAATATATTTTTCCATTTCAAACCCTACCCATGTCTGCTTGTTAACATTTTTCTGTGTACAGACATCATCTATTGGAGTCTTCTTTGACATGGAGAAGACTTTGGGATTCAGAATTCATCTTTTAAGTGCTGGCATAAGATCCCAGCCCAAGATCCACACTCACATTGTGTACTTTTTGAGTCCTGACTATTTAAATAAAAATTGCAACATTTGTTCTTTGGCTAACAGGTTCTGCTGGATAGAAAGAACAGGTTCATTCTTAGAGGCCTTCTCTTAAGTTCTGCTGCAGAATCAGATGGTTCTTCATGTGAATCATTAGCCTCTCAGCTTCCTGAGAACCAGGTAGCTAGACTGTCTGAAAAGGAGAGAAAATCAAAAGGAAAAAAAGAAAAGTCTTAAGGACAAGGACAGAGACAATGGTAGAGATATGAGTCATGAGAAAGAGAAAAGACAAAAGGATCTTAAAATTCCCCTTTTACTGCTTCCGCTCCAAAAAATGTTAAGTCCTCAGGGCTGTCCACTGGATTTGGGTGCCAACTCCTTCAAAGCTTTCTTGCTATTGCAGAGTATTCCTGGCGGGCTTACGAAGATCAATGGCCGGCTAGCTTTTCTCCATTGCCTGGCTAGCATTTCTCTGTTACTGAACAGATAAGTTCCCTTTCATGATACAACTATCCAAATTTATTTTTGACTGAAACATTTCTGCTTTTTTTCAAAGAACTGTTTAGCTTTTGCTAGGTTTTTATGTTTTGGGGACAGTCATCATGTGATATTTGTCAGCTGAAGCAGTGTGGTTCTTTTTTGCTGTTTTAATGTAAACTGTTTTATTCTAGTTTGCTCTTACTCATAATTTTAACAATTATTTGTATGTTGTGGGGCCAAGTGTGTTCTGTGCTTGTTACTGTGTTTTTTTTTCTTGTGAAAGCATTACATTTTTCAAACTTGTCTTTTACTGACTATATCTGACATTGCTTGCCACATTTCAGGCTTCTTTTTTGGTTTAATTGTGGAACATCTAACAAATTCCTTGGTTCTTCCTTCCTGCAGTCACAAGAAAAAGAATTTGAGCACATCCTTTGCCAGTTCAGCAGGATGCATTCTTTGCCTCAGTCATAGATGGATAACCCTACACTGGACATGTCTGCTTTCTCAGACCATTCTTCTTTCTTGGTGTCCTCTGGTGTAATCCCCTCAATTGCCAAAGACTGAGGATTAGACATGTTCTCTGTATCTACTGGAATAGTTTCCTGTGGGCATAGAATACCTACTGTAGTCAGTCTCTGAGGAAGGAGTGAGAAATGCTTCGCTGCCTGGTCAGACTAAGATGCCTGGTCAGACTAAGATGCCTGTTCCCCTGAGGTGATGTCTCTAACATGGAATCGGTCTGTTTCTATTGATATTCCTGTTAAAAGGAAGCATAAACCTAAACATTTATCAGCCTTATTTCTGTTACTCTGGACAGGAAAAAAATATTGTACATGGCTCAGGGCTTAGTTCAAGTTCTTAACCCTTCACATTCCAGCATTTCTGGTAAAAGAAGAGAAATTATTCTGGGTATTAAGATTCCCAGTATGATGAACAAAAACATCAATTTGGAGGAAACAAATTTTGTGGCCTCTCCTCATGCAACAGATTCTGATTCTGAGGAGAGTATTACTCCTGAATTAAACAGTAAAGACTTTTTCTGAAATCATCACTAGAATGTTGTTGTGTCTTTCTGCTTTTCCTAGTTAGGGGTCGCCACAGCGGAACTCCGGTCCGCTAATGATTGACAGTAGATTTTTACGTGCTGAGTTGCCAGCCCTGATGCGCAACCTTCAATGAAGGTTAGCCCATTCATGCATGTCTCCACACAGAAGACGGCCTAGCTGAGAATTGAACAGGAGAACGTCTTATCGTGAGGCAACAACGCTACCGCAGCACCACCACCGCGAAATCATCACTAGAATGAATTAATATTTTCATTGGGAACAAAATGACATTCCAGTTTCTTTGAAAAAATATTATGATTTGTTGCAACTGAAATTTTCTCAGCCTACTGCTCTTTTTCCTGTGCTTTCAGCTTTGGAGGATGTTTTATTACATCCTTCAGCATCTAAGAAGGCAAAGAGACTTTATAATGTTCCTCAACCTAATGAATACCTTTTTTGTTATCCTAGATATTTCCCTGTAGTTATTTCCCTGTCAAATCCTTCTGCAGCTAAATAATTGGGGTGGTGGGTAACATTAACTGACAAGGATGGGGAAGCTTTTGATGAATTTGGGAAAAGTGTATTCTTCTGCCACTCTTATTTTCAGAATTCGTAATTGCCAGGCTCAAATATTCAAGTTTATGCTTGCTTCCTTTAAGAATACAAGGAATGTAACTGCAAATGTCCCTTCATTTGAAGGTAAATATTTTCTAAATTCTCTTATTGCTTCTGTCTCTCGTTACCAAATATTCTTTGAAGTGTGCTTATGACACAGCTGATGCCTCTCCCAGAGAAGCAGCTACTGGGTCTGTTATGAGAAGATTTGTATGGCTGCATTCTCAAAATTTGCCTTAAGATGTAAAAGCTGACATTTTTAATTCCCCTTTTGATAGTAAGGTCGAATATGGGCCATCTGCAGCTGAGTTCCTAAAAAACAGGATGAATGAGGAAAGCTGATTCAAGGGGAAGCTAAGATGTTTCAGCCTTCATTCTCCAAGATTGTGAAAGGTTTCACTCTAATTCAGAATACTTTTATAAAAAGCAAACTAAGCTGTTTCAGCAAACTTCAGGGAAGCATATATTCAACAAAAAAAAAAAAAAAAAAGTGGCAAGTAGGCTAAAAAAAGAAGTGGAGAGCCTCCTAAAAACGAAGGCAGTCAAATAGGTTGGAAAGACTGTCTACAAATTTAAACCCCTACCTTTCCCACACTGGCAGTTTTTCTTCCAAATCTGGTTCTCCATCCTCCTATTTGGTTATAGATAGTCTCAGACAAATGGGTTCTGAGATTCCTCCAACTGGGTTTCAGCTGGTAATGTGAGTCCCTGCCTCATTTTCAAGGGATGCCACCTCATCCACCAAATTAGACTTCTTTATTTCTCCCTGTCATACAGCATCTGCTGGATCTAGGAGTGATAGAACCTGTTCCCCCCTGTTTTGTAGAGAAAGGGTTTTATTCAGGAATGTTTCTGGTACAAAGAAAAGCTCCATGGAGAACAGTCCTAAATCTTTCTTTTCTTAAGCAGTTTATGAAAGTTCAAAATGCTTTCCCTTCACAACCTGTTACCTCTTATTCCCCCTTTCATTGTTTTAGTAAATCCAGATTTAAAAGATGTGTATCATCACATTCCTAGAGCCACAGATTTCAGATGTTTTTGAATGCTTTCTGTGTCTACATTACACTTTCATTTCTCAATATTAGTGTTCGGGTTATCCATTGCTCCAGTGATGTTCACAAAGTATAATGCTCCAGTGATAACCTATTGCAGACTGCAAGGTATTCACATTTCCTTATTTAGATGACTACTTGATTATCTTTGCAGTGTGTTTTTTAAAGTGTCAGGAATCTCTCATTTGGGTAAGACATCTCCTTCACAACGTGGGTTTCCAAGAGAACATTCAAAAATCTTGTCTTACTCCATCCCACAGGACTGTATTTCCAGGGTGTTTCTGGATACATCAGTTCAAAGAGATTTTCTTCCACAGAAAAAGTAGGTCTGTATATATATCTGTTCCTGAGTTTTTCCACTTAGTCCTTTTCCTGGGTTTTGACACTCAATCCAGGTCTTCAGCAAGGGAATTTCTCAGGATTTTAGTACCCATGGCATCTATGATTCTCATGATTCCTCTAGCCAGACTCCAAATGAGAAATAGTCAATGGGTACATAAAATGGGTATGGTTTCAACATCAACACCCCTAGACTTTTCAAATTCCAGTTGTGGGATTTGTAAAAACAGAACTGTTTGGTGGGAAGCCCAGTTTTATCTGAATCCAAGTTTCCCAAACTCCTTTCCAGCTTCAGTACAGTCTCTAACAACAGATGCCTCAGACTGTGCTTAGGGATATTTGTCTTTGAAAAAAAAAACAAACAATAGAACAAATCACAAACATCAAAGAGATGTTGGCAGTAGTAAATGCATGCAACTCTCTAAATCATCAGTCATTCCCAAGACTTCTAGAAGCAATCACAGACAGCATTGCAAGAATTGCAGTACATAAACAAACAGGGAGGTTCCAGATCATCAGTCTGTGTACAGTTTATCCATGGTAGTCTTGGGTATAACAGTTCATCACAAGTTCATTCTACAGGCATCTTATATTTGATCACAGTAAAATATTGTTGCAGACAAGGTGAACAGGACTAGGACAGACCCTCATGAATAGAAAGTGAATCAGGGGTCCTTCCAGGACTTGAAACAGCTGTGGGGAACACCTCAAACAGTTTTGTCTGCCTTCATTCACAACAAACACAAATGACAAAATTCTGCAAAACAGATACATTCTCATTACCTTGGACAGACATGTTCTGTATGTGTTTCCAATCTTTCCATTGGTATGCAGAGTCATTCGTAAGATTCAGGACTGTCCAAAGATCATCCTTTTTGGCTTAGGCAACAGTGGTTGTTCCCTCTTTTGGAAAATTCAAGGAAAATTACCTTAAACTTCCTTTCAGACTAGACCTTCTCAAATAAAACAGGGATTTTTGATACAATCCAACTTAAAACAACTTCAGGTACTTGCCTGGGTGATAGAAATAAAAAAAAACTTTTAGGCACCTATTACCTGAAGACATGCAGCAGGTATTAAAGCAGTCAAAGAAACCTGCTACTAAAAAAAAAAATCATATATTAGAAAATGGAAAAGATTTTCTAGTTGGTGCCACATGAAGAACCAAGACCCTTTTAAGGTTACCCTTTCTTTGGTTCTACAATATTTGTGTGAGTTATCCTCTGGCATTTCTTATTCCTCCATCAAAGTTCATATTCCAGCCATTTCAGCATGATTGCCCATGGACCACCCTTTTTCAAAGCATTTTCATGTCAAGCTGTTGAAAGGTACTCCACCTAGAAAACAGGTGGCTCCTCCTTGGCTTCTTAATTTAGTTTTATAAAAAGTACCCATTGCTCCATTTGAACCAGTTCATCAAGCTAATTTGATTTTAGCATGGAAAACAGTTTTACTGATTGCTGTTACTTCTGCAATATGAATGCCTGACTTGTAAGCTCTTATTGGTTGGTAGGTCAATATTATCTCATTTTCCATAAGGATTGCATTTCCTTGAAAATTAATCCTTCATTTATGCCCAAAGTGGTTTTCAAATGTGCTTTGAGCCATACTATCCATATTCTTGTCTTCTTTTCAGAACCTAAAAATGATGGAGAAAGGATTCTTCATACTCTTCTGGATGTCCATAGACAACTCTATACTATCCTGACAGAATTATAACCTTCAAAACATCTGAGTAGTTATTCACTTCTTGTGAAGGTGGCCACACAAAAATTCTGGACCACCATCAACAACCTACTCCGCCCAGGTAAACCCACTACTTCCAACCCCTTTCCTAACAACACTGCTTCTGAAACTGCCTCCCTCCTTAACAACTATTGCATAGAAACAATTTGAAACCTCACACTTAATACACAAAACAGTACATCACACTCACCAGCTCCACTACCCCATAATAAAACTCTCCCCACTGCTTTTTCTTTTCAACCAGTTCCAATTATTACAATTAAATCTCTCCTTAACAAACTTAAACCCTGCTCACCCTCAGCAGACCAACTACCCCCTTATTTCCTAAAAATATTTGCACAATCCATCACCTACCCTGTGTCTGTTCTTATTAACCATTCCATTTCAGAATTCCTGGTCCCTGACATTTGGAAATTCTTCTATATTATCCCTCTTCACAAAGGCGGCAACTCTACAGATTCTTCTAACTTAAGAACAATTACTATCCTGTCCCCCCTATCCAAAATCTTGAAAAAGTGCATTCATGTTCAGCTACTCAAACCTTCCTCAATAACAGTCTCCTCACACCTACCCAATATGGCTTTAGGTCCCACCATAGCAGTTCTACTGCATTACTGTCATTTACACAAATAATAGCTGAAGCCCTTGACGATAACCTCTTCATCTCCAGTCTTTTTCTTAATCTTTCAAAGGCCTTTGATACTGTCTCTCATTCTAAAGTTCTAACTAACCTCTCAGACCTACATCTCTCTCCCGCCTCCATCAACTGGTTCTCTAGCTATCTCTCTGGTAGGCAACAATCTGTCCGCTGGCAAACTGTCATCTCTCCATTCCTCCCTGTTAATACTGGAGTTCCCCAAAGATCAATTCTGGGCCCCCGCCTGTTTAATATATTCACTAATAAACTTCATTCTGCTACCAACCTTTCTGCACTTCTACAGTACACTGATGACTACACCCTCATTACCTCTGTCCACAACATCCCTGATCTACTAGCTCTCACTCAACAAACCTTTTCCTCTCAAAACCTGGCTCTCTGATACCCAACTCCTATATTAAATCCCCAAAAAAACCCTCCTCCTCTTCCTCCCTAAAACACTTGCCCAGCACAAAGCCTCTTTCTCTATATTCTCTCTCAGCAATATCATTATTAAACCTGAACCCCATACTAAATTACTTGAAGTCATCATTGATGATGACTTAAAATTTGATATTCATATTCAGCAAAGTATAAAAAAGACCCACCAGAAACTTGGACTTCTCTTTTGTGATCAAAAATTTCTGTCGCCCTCCTCCAAACCCTCCCTCTCCCAGACCTTACTCCTACCCTTCTTTCTTTATACTGCCCCTGTCCTCAGTCATGTTCAAACATCTCATCACTAATCGAGAGCAAACTTATAACAAAATTGCCAGATTTGCTGCCACCCTACATTACAAATCTCACCACTGTCTTGCCCTTAAGTTACTCCAATGGCCAGAATTCTACAAACAGCTACTTATACCCCAGCTACATATTGCACACTCTATCCTATATGAACCCTCATCCTGTCCCTCCAGCTCCAATTTAGTCTCATTGTATTATCCCCCTCGTCACCTCCGTACTGCCAGTAAACACCTCCTTCAGTTATACAAACACACCAAAAATACTGGTAAGACCCTTTACAAATACTCTGTAGCCCATGTTTGGAACTCACTCTCAACATAAGAAGCATTCAACATAAATGCCTGTTTGAGAAAGAATTTGCCTGTTTGAGAAAGAATTTGAAATTTTTCTCCTGAAGACTCGGTCATGCCCTTGTCAAACCCCTACTTGAACTAGTCTCCTCTCTTCTCATCTTGTCTGCTTTTCCCTACCAACTCATTTTCCTCCTTGTACTTGCTCTAGCAAACTGTATTCATACTGTACTCAGTGTAATATTCTCTAAACCTTATAACTGTTGTTTGGCCTATGCTTATATACTGCTCTCAAATTTTGGAAATTGTACTTGTTATATTACCTATGCATTGTACTGTTGTGCACAAATTTTTGACTTATACTATATTTCTGTGACCCTACTTTAATATTTTGCAAATATAATTACTTGTATTATTTTTGTAGCTTTTCTCCTTGGGTCTCCACTGAAAATGGATGAACCCGGCAAATGTCAATAAATAAATAAAGTAAAATTGACAAGCAGTGTCAAAACAGACAATTTTCCAATGGTTATTGTATGCCGTAGGGTCAATGTACACTCTACTAGGACAATGGCTTCTTCTGTAGAGTGGACATTAGAAGTATTCAATGGGCCACAACTCAATCCTCTGTTCATTTAAAAAGCACTACAATGTTTACTATTTTTCCAGGTCTAGAACAGGTTTGGCTACGACCATTCTCCAGGTATTCCTGGACCCTCATCCCTCATCTTCCTTCCTCTCTTTCTAAGCATTGTTGTTTTACCTGTATAGCTTAGGCTAAAGCAGCAATTATCAAATGATAAACAAAGTACAGTTGTTGTGTAAGTACTGTTACTATAATAGTCAATGATTGAATGATCACTGCTACAGTATTTACTACCTCCCTCCATTCCCCTTATTTTTTTGTTTGTTTTTTTTTTGCATGCCAGAGTGAGAACTTGAATTCCTTGCACCTACCATTATCCTTTTTTAGAGCTCTAGCCTACCTCTTTCAGTTGGTATGAAATCCCTGAAAGGCTTGGAGCCCAGATCATTGTTTTTCTCCCTATTCTGGCTGAGCAACCATTAGTCTGGGTGCATAGATGGTGCCCTTAAAATTTGGAAGCAGGCCAGCCATTATATTATTAGTAGAATACAACCCATATAGCATGGGCTACTGCAGCAGTCATCATTCAGACATTTACTGTTATGGTAAGTTTACTTGCACAATTGTGCTTTCCCCCTGATCATCCCTCTGTCATTGTCGACAGTCCTGGGATCTTCAGTGTTAGCAATGTCTCTGGCCCACACAACTCCAAAGTTCTTCAAAGCAAATGGCATCCTGTAGCCGAGAGGTTGACACTGATCATCTGACTGGTTTGACTTCTTACTTGGTACTTGGTGCTTTGACCCTCCACTGTTCAGCTCTGGTCCTAGCCAGAGATCACATCAGTTCTTTGGCCCTGAAGGTTTAATCTTCTAATCCATTGACCTTAGATTCTACATGGAATCATAGGTTACCCCTGTCAATGCTGTTGGTTCTGTCCCCAGCTTTTGAAAAGATTCTGACTTAACAGTCCACTCAGGAAGGGGATGTTTCTCTCACGTCAGCTCCACTCAGATCTCCTAATATATCTATGACCTTCTGAGATCATTATTTTTCCAGGGACAGTCTGCTTCAGAGAGCCTTGACAAATCCCTTACTCAAGGCACAAAGGAGTCTTGAACTCCTTCCTTACCTGAAGAGCACAGAAAGTCCATGGACTCCCATCTAGAGTCCCTCTTCATCAAGATCAGAGACCTCAGTGAGTATTCATCTCCTAGATCTCCCCCTGGGGGCACCTCATTTGGTGAGTTCAGGGAGATAAGACAAACTAACCTACTATGATACCCCTTCCCCTGATGAGAAAGTGTTCTTTGAAGCCTTTGGATGAGCTAATTTTCCTCCTGGGTGGTCCCTGCTGCTGACGGGATTATTGATATTGTTTTGCAGAGAACGTCGTGGACTCTTGATGTGGTAGGACTCATTGCAAGCAAACCAGATATGTTGCTTGTTCCTCCCAAGGATCATCCACACTGGAGCAAAGGTCTGTTTTTGTTTCAGCAGCCATAAAGAAAGAGATATCTACTATCTAAGGAGAGCTGTATCATCTATCCACCCAATACAGTCTAGAGTAATTAATTATTTTGGGAAACATATGTATTACTTGGGAACTTTTTCTCTTGAGCTATTAAATTACATCTCATAGTAACAGATTCCAGATGGAATTCAAAACTTAACTTTTGCATTCCCATAGGAGACCACAGACAAAAGAGATTAGGATGTTCATGGAGTCAAGCTGGCTCCCATGTTGTCTGTTACTAATGTTCCATGAGGCTGGCTTTTAACGCAATAGATGAAGCATCAAGAGCAGCAGGTATTGGCATTGCAATATATCATTGTGCTCAGCTGTGCCCAAGTGATTTTATAGACAACTTTAAGGCATCCTTCTTTAATGCACCTTATGATAGGTAACATTTTTCAGACCCAAGGTAAAAGATACTTTGTCTAAGAGTGAGCAAGAAGGTAGAATGTTGTCTGCCTTGGAAATTTGTTTCTGTAATCCTCAAAGACCTTTCTCTAGGGATCAAGAAGTGAGGGAAACTTCTCTGGTTCAGAAAGTCTCAGAATTTTGCCACTGAATCTTCTTTTGACAGGGCCTTTACAGATGGGGGACTCCAATGGATGCCTCCTTAGGGGCAGTAGGGTTCTGCAAAATCAAGGGTTTAATGGTCCTTTTCTGAAAACCTTTGAACATTCCTAAAAGTTTCCCCACCTGCATTCTGGGGGCTCTTCACCTGAAGAACGTGATGGCCATCACACGGGATTTGTGGGTGAAGAGATAATATCCAGGGCTACATATTCCTTTTTCAAACTTGTCCCTTCTAAAACAACCCTTTCAGATGCTCATTCCTGGAAAAGAAGGGCCACAGTCCAAGAATTTCCTGTCTGCTAGAAATAGTCCTTCAGGAGCTACCACCAGACTGCAAATGATCTGGAGTCTACTTGAGATTCTTTTTAGTTCCAAAAAAGAACAAGGACCTCAGACCCATTTTGGTCCTCAGCAATCAAAACATATTTTTGAAGAAGACAAAGTTCTAGATAGTCACAGTGCAATATTTTCTTCCTGCTCTGGGGAATGGGGACTAGATGTGCACTATACATCTTCAGGATGTCTATTATCATGTGAAGATTGTATCTAGTTGGAGCTAGCCACTATCAGTTCAGGGCCCTGCCATTTGATTTCAACACAGCCTTCCTGGGTGTTCACCAAATGCATGGCAGTGATTGCAGCAATCCTGTGGCTGCAGGGGTTCCAGGTTTTTCAGTACTTAGACAACTGGCTCCTCACTTCAAGACCAAAAAAAAATTCTTAATAGAAACAAGAAATTATTTGTTTAAAATTGTGTTGATACTTTGGAAACTTCCATAAATTACAAAAAGTCAACCTTACATCCCACTCAGTCATTGGACTTCATAGGTTACCATCTAGATACAATAATATAAATTGCAATGCTACCAGTATTATTGCTGACTTTTTCCTTTGTTTGCCGGCACAAGATATCATCACTAATCTAAATCCACCAGCTAATTCTTCACCTGCTAGACCCCATGGCATTTTTCATAACACTGGTGCTTCATGCAATATTCTTCACGAGAGTTCTGCAGTTCTGCAGGCTCTTTTGGTCCAGTGGTCCTGGGTAATATGTCCTCTTCACCATCCAATCAGTTTTAACCTTCCTCTGCTATTGATGCATCTCTTGGTGGATAACTTCAACTCTCATAACAAACACAAGGAGATCTATTTGTCCTTCCACTTTCTGTGGCCACAGTGACTACAGACTTTTCCCTGTTAGGGTAGTGGGGAGGAGAGTTCAAGGAACTGGGACAAGTTAGAAGACCCATCTTCACAGAAAAATCCTGGACATAAGAGCAGTCCTCCTAGCATTGCAGATGCTTCAGGAATTCCTTCCCCAGTGTGTGATTTTGATCTAGATAGACCACCTCTGTGGTATGGTCAACAAATAGGGGGGGGGGGACCCACTCTTATCTGATATATTGAGACGGCCATGACAATATGACAATGAGCAATATCTGCTCAGTGCTTTCTTATAGCAATCCACAAACCAGGTCAAACCAGTATTCTAGTGGACAAACTGAAACACTACATTCTCATGCCTTATGGACTCTAAATGATACACTATCAACAGAAGTGTTCAGTCACAAGAGCCAGCCTTGCTGCAGACTTGTTGGTTCTCCTTTTTCTTCAAAGTGCAGCAACTATTTTGCTCTAATCCCTCTATGAGTTTGGTCCCCTAATCTATGGCCTTCCATCTTCTACAGCTACCTTGGGTCCTGGATCCCCTTCCAGAACCTCCTATCTCACCCATCCAGTAAACCTCACCTGGAAATCAAATCCCACAAGCTAATTGCATGGTTCCCTAATTCCAGTGATGGTCAAGGACCCTTCACTACTTCAGTGGTACACATTTGGTTGACCCCACAAAAACGTTCTTCTAGGTAAACATGTAGGAGCAAATGCAAGCAAGTTTTCAATATAAGCAATGGAGAATGGGATTGACTCTTTTTCTTCCTCCCTTCCTTCTATTTCAGAATTCTTGGCAGGCCTTTTTCACTGTGACGTCAGCTATTCTACTCTTTACTTCAGTTACCCACTATTTCCTACTTTAACATGGGATCAAATGATTCCCTCCATATTATCTCTCAAAGTTTCTAAAGCCTTCCTAGATGACGTCTTTCTAATGTGACATATTAAAGATCCAACTCTTTCTTGCAACATTGCCTTGATGTTGTAGCCTCTCACACAATCAACCTTTGAGCCTGCATCTCCCCCTGTGGAGGTTTCTTTTTCTCTGAGACTATTGCCAAAATATGCCAGTGTTTTCAGAGTGAGAACACAGAGGTTTCACAGTCCCTCAAAAAATATTATGAACTGTTACAGAATGATTTTCCAGAATCTATAG
The DNA here is from genome assembly GCF_019279795.1 of Protopterus annectens. Taxonomy (NCBI): domain Eukaryota; kingdom Metazoa; phylum Chordata; order Ceratodontiformes; family Protopteridae; genus Protopterus; species Protopterus annectens. Next base: position 645,009,644 of record NC_056741.1, read on the forward strand.
ACATTCCTATTGTTTTGTCAGCTTTAGAGGGTGTGTGTGTGTTACTGCCATCAGTTTTTACTGTTAGAGCCAGTGAACTAACCCTTAAAATAGTAGATAGTATGCATAAAATTCCTCAGTCTTTTAAATTGTTGTACACTGCTCCCAAACCTGGACCAGCAGCTATAGCTTTAGTTGGTCCCAGTGCTGCTAAGCACATAGTTAATTGCAGTCCTACTGTTTTTGATAAGGATGGGAAAATTGTTGATAGGTATGACTTTGGTTTTCAGAATTCTGAATTATCAGATTCATATGTTAAAGTTTGTTCTGACAAAATGTGAAAGTATTATGAATTGTTTACCTGCAGTTTCATCTTGTGAGGAACATCTGATTTAAATAACTTAGTTTCTTCTCTTGCACAGATCTCTACTCATTTTTTCAGTGTGTGTATGACTCTGTTGATACTGCTTCCAGAGTTATGGCCTCTAGTACTGTTTTAAAGAAGTTTGCATGGCTGCATTCTCAGAAGCTTCCAGATGTTAAAATGAGATTTTTAAATTTTCTCTTGTGTAGATCAGTGTGTATATTAAACCTAGTCAGCCACTCTAGCTAGGCAGCATGTGCTTATAAGTTACTGAGCATGTGGGAGATCAGTGCCATTTTGTGTAGTCAGTCAGCGTAAATGTAATCTTGAATGGAGATGCACATGTGTGTGTTAGAAGTAACAAGTCAGTCAGTAAGCATATGAAGTGCATGTACAAGTTACATTTCCTGAGCTGTGTATGTATAATAAACAACTTAAATGCATGCCCAGCCTCAGTGGCACATTTGAATACACGAGACATGCACCATGGTGTCAGAATGGGATCCAAAGTTGAAGTATCTCACAAACCATAAGGCATGCTTGCAGTCAGGTCAGTGGTTATTTAAAGTTACTTAAACTTATTTCAAATTACTTTCAGTCATCAAAAGTGGCATAACATTCAAAGTGCTCAAAATAATTTAGAAATGTTCAAAATGTCCAAGATAGTGGCATAATATTTAAAGTGTTTGAAATAATCCCTGAAGTGTTTAAAATGTTCAAAAAGGCTAAAATGTCAGAATTCTTCACAATGTCCACCTTTTTCACAGTTACTAAGACTTTTTGTAGTGTCCAAAGTGTCCAGAGTGTTTGAGGTATTTGCAGTGTTTAAGTAAAGCATTTTCAGAGAGACAGTTGTGCACTTGAGCAACATTACAAGTACAAGGTCTATAGTTACATTTAAAATAAATTTGTTGTTATGTCAGAGGGATTTTGCAGACCTGAACTGCTGGTGTTTGATAATAATATTGCTGAAATTGGTGAGTGTTTGAGTAAGAATATGATATTTTCATACTGGCTGCATTTTCTGATAAAGACGCACATACGAGAGCATTTATACTTCTCAATTTAGCCGTCTCAGAGGCAATTGAGTGGGAATGTTCATTTGTGTATGCGCCTGCCATGTATGCAAGAGAGGGGGAGAACTGCCATATTGTGATACAGACCGAAATGTGGGAAGATCCTGAGTGCTTAAAATGTAAATTTATAGAAATGTGCAACCCTCAAATGAATATTACAATGGAAAAGTACAAATTTTACACAATAAGTCAAAAGCCTAGTAAAACTATTGCACATATATTAGTAACTTAAGAAATAAAGCAAAAACATGCAGATTTGGTGATCTGTGAGATGAGTTAATAAAAGACCATCTTGTATGTGGTATTAATGATGCAGTGAGAAAGATTTTGCTTTGAGATAATTAATTAACATTGAGCAAAACCATTGAGATTTGTCAAATACATGAGATTACAGAAAAGCATATGAATATGCTTGCGAATGAGAAAAGCATGTTTGCAGTATCCGCTAGAGTGAATGTTGATAGTGTGCAGCAGAAAGTTAAGATGAACAAGAAATATAAACCAAGAGACAGTGCCACACCCAACCTCATTGTTAACTGTCATAATTGTGGAGGCAGTCATGAACCTAAACGGGAAAAGTGTTTAGCTTTTGGTCAGCAATGTCATAAATGTAAATCGTAGAAAATTTCAAAAGGCTTTGCAAGTCTAAAGTGTTGCAAACTTATATTAAAAGAGAGTATCTGAAGAAGCAAGTAGATCAGATAGAGACTGTAGCAAACTCAGAGACTGTGAGCAAGCTTTCTTTGTTGATGGTGTCTCTGTGATCGATGAAACAGTTAATACAGTAGATTATCAGTTGTCAGAGAAGAGTGAAATATTTTGTACTGTACAAATTAATGGGAAACCTGTAGAGCTTAAAGTAGACACTGGATCTAAGTGCAATGTTATATCAGCACAAATGTTTGCTAAAGAAAAAGCTGGTGAGAAACTTGATTCAGCAAAGTGTGCAAAACTAGTTGCTTACAGTGGTGATGGGATTCATATTGTTGGCACAGGAGTTATTTCATGCCATTCTGCTGGAAACAAATATGACTTGCAATTTTAAGTAGTAAAATGACATGTGCAGTCACTTAGGCTTCAAAGACAGTCTGAGAATGGGACTGATTTCATGTAGTAAAGAGGTCCACTATATAAGTCTGAATAACAATGATAGTTTTATACAGAATATTTTTAGTGAATATGCTGATATTTTCAAAGGCGAGCTTGGTAAATTTCTAGTCACATATTCCATGAAGTTAAACCATGAAGTAAGTCCAGCTGTTAGACCAGCAGGGAAGATTCCAGTAGCAATGCAGAGTAAACTAAAAGCAGAACTAGACAAAATGGTGAATTTAGGTGCCTTACTCCAGTAGAAGAACCAACTGAATGAGTATACTCCATGGTTGCAGCTCATAACAAAAGCTCAGATGATTTTCGAATATGTATTGATCCACTAGACTTAAACAAAGCACTTAAGCGTCCTCATCATCTGATGTGTACAGTAGAAGAGGTAGCTGCTGTCATGCCAAATACCATTGTTTTTTCGGTCTTAGATGCAAAAAGCTCCTGTTAGAAAATTTCGCTGAATAACAAATCTTCAGTATTAACCACATTCAGTACACCATTTATTAGATGCAAATTTTTTAAGAATGCCATTTGGATTTAATTCTGCTAGTGAAGTATTTCAACATGCCATGGAACAAATTTTTTCATTATAGTAGGCAATATTATTGTTGGGGGATAATGGTGAAGATGAACATGACAGAAATCTCAGAAAAGTTCTAGACCATGCATGTGAAGTAAATCTCAAATCGAATCCTCAGAAATGTGAATTTAAACTGAAAGAATTTACTTATGTGGAACATTTGTTTACAAGTTCTGGCTTACAACCACATCCATCTAAGCAAACACCAATTGTTGAAATGCCAGTTCCAGAGAATGTCACATCTTTACAACATTTTCTATGTATGGTTAGCCATTTAGGGAAGTTCATCCCAGACTTGAGTGAGCTTTCTGCACACAAAATGTAAACTGGTCCTGGTTGGAACAACACCAAAAAGCATTTCATATTCTGAAGAAGAAAATTGACAGTCCACCCACATTGAAATTTTATGATCTTCGCAAACCTGTAACTCTTTCTTGGGATGCTTCAAGGTACAGCCTTGGTGCAGCATATTTTCAAGAAGGCATACCCATTGCTTATGCATCGAGAACTTTAACTCAAACAGAGATGTATTATGCACAAATTGAGAAAGAACTTCTGGTAGTAGTGTTTGCAAGTTCGAAGTTGAATGATTATATTTATGGCAGACCTATCCAAATAGAGACTGATCACCAACCACTAGTGACAATTTTGAAAAAGCCAATACATACAACCCCAGCCTGATTGCAATATGTGATGTTGAAATTGTAAAAGTACAATTTCAATATTGTTTATAAAAAGGCAAACACTTGTACCTTACTGATGCTTTGTCTCGTGCACCCAGACAAATGACAGAGATGCATGAAAATGAAACAGCAGACTTTGAAGTCACTGAAGTCAGACATTTTTTGTCATCATGACTTGATGAACTAAGTAATTACATATTAAAAACATTTTATAATTAGTCCTATAACTAATCATTAGCCTTGAAGGCACTTTGGAATGATACCACCATTTCAATGAGACCAGTGGACAAGGGAGGTGCACTGGTTATAATGGATATTGACTTTTATCATGATATTGTTTTACATATGCTTCAGGATGCTGAGGTTTATGAAGTTATTGGACCTAATTTGATAGAGTCCATGATTAAAGATGTACATGCTTCTATTTATGATTGTTTTTTAGTAATTTAATTTCCAAAGAGTTTTTTTATTTTGCATAGTCCTTTGATTCCTACCTTTCAGTGCCTACCTAAAATACATAAAGATATGAACAATCCTCTGTTCAGATCTATTGTGTCCTGCTGAGGATGGCTAACACAGCCGATATGTGTGTTTGTGGAAAAACATCTCAGAGTTGTGCTTAATAGTTTTAATATTGTGTTAAGAGATACTAAGCAATTTTTGGATGATTTATTTGAATGTGTCTGGTACCCCTTGAATAAGAGTATCATTTTTGTCACTTTAGATATTTGTTCTCTTTTCACTGTTATTTCTAATAATATAAGTATAGAGTATACCAAAATATTTCTAACTAGGTACAGTGAATATCACAGTGAATTAATTGATTTGATTTGTCTTTTTTTTTTTAGATCATATTAGAGAACAATGTCTTTACCTTTCAAGATAGGTGTTGTCGTCAGAAGTCAGGAGTGACGATGGGCACGCCTTGTGCCAACAGTTACATCAACTGTGTTTTAGCAGAATGGGAGCTAAACAATGATATAGAGGGAAATATTTTTTCCCACTTTATAAAGTTTTATCGTAGCTTTGTAGACTATGTGTTCCTTCTTTAGATGGGGAGCTTAGAACAATTGAACAATTTCAATTGAACAATTTTGTTACATATTTAAATTAACTACCTTCCTTAAGTTTACTATGAGTGCTTCCATTAAAGTGATGGAGTTTTTGGATGTTCGGTTAGAGAAAGATTCTTTTGATAATCTTATTACTAATCAGTTTAGATAGCGATGTCACAAGAACCATGTTTTACACAGACAGAGCTTGCACCCACCACACATATATAGGAATATTATGAAGTGTCAGGCAATGAGGTTGTTAAGGTTAAATAACAGGGATGACAGATTTATTTGTCACATGACTCTTATGAGAAGTGAATTTTTAGACAGGCGGTATGATGAAGATGAATTAAATAAAGCAATTGATGGTGTTAACTTTTTACATGAGGGGAGACCCAAACCTTATTTTTCTGAGCATGATAGCTCTCCTCAAATAGTTAGACATGATGATACTTCAGTGATGAAAGCAGTTCCTATGTCACTTGGTTATTCTAGTAATATCAGTGCCATTTGCAATATAATTAAAAAGAATTGGCACATTCTACCTTCAGATGAGTCAGTAAATAGCGTTATAGGTTCACAACCAACTTTTAGATTTAGACATTTTAAATTACTGAAAAGGATACTTTGTTATAAGAATAGGAGATCAAAAGACATGGACCATATAGGTACATTTCCTTGAGGCAGATGTAACTTCTGCCATCAGACTGATAGTGAGAGTTTCTTTATACTTCCATGGATAAAGAATAATACTTCTTTAAGGTTTTAGCTAAATGTTCCTCATGAAATCTTATTTATTTAGCATAATGTGTAGTGTGTAAGAAATTATAGGTTCATAGGTTCATAGGTGGGTACTAGGCTATCTGCCTGAAGGCATTTATAAGTCTAGCCAGAATGTGTTGGCTTTCGCCATCCCCTTAGATTAGTTCCCTGTGCCTCTGTCCAGCAGATCCACTGAAGTGATCCCTGGGGTAAACTTTCTGTTTCCCATCCACTCATTAAGGATTCTCTTGAAGTGTTAGCGAGGAGCTCTGCCTAATGTAGTTTGGGATCTTGTTCCAAAGCATGGGAAGTCTCTGGGATAGGAATCTATCTCTCCAGCACATCCTATTTATTGTTGTGGCGAGGTTTAGATCCCTAGAGCATGTGGCTTGAGGGGATAAGGTTTTCTTTAGGTGGAGCATGTCCATCAATTCTGGGTTGGACATGGCCTTGTATGTCAGGCAGAGATCACCTCTGAGTAGGCGGTATGCAACCAAGTACAACTGGAGTTTCTTCAGTTAAGCTGCATAGGACATCTGTTTGAGACCATTGATCCTCTGGGTGAGGTACTTCTGTGGTCTTTCTAGCTGTTGCAGGTGTCTTGTAAGGTACATCCCAAATGGAGCGTTGTACTCTAAGATGGGTCTGATGAGTGATGAGTAGAGAGGCACAATGACCTCTTTTGATCTGGATGTGAACCCTTTTGTAATTAGGTGGGCCACGTAGAAGGATTTTCTAACCACTTTGGCAATGTGATTATCAAAGGTGAGATTACTATCTACTTGGGTCCCCAGATCCCTTATTACTTTTTCCGTATTTAGGGGACTACCACCTATGTGGTAGTTTGTGGGCACTTTGTTTTCTCCAAAGGGGATGACTATGCACTTTTTGGCATTTAGCTTGAGGCCATGATTTTGACACCAGGTATCCGTCTCAGTGAGACCCTTTTGGAGGATGTCGGTGTCAGCCGGAGAGTCAATTATAGCCCCTAGTTTGCAGTTGTCTGTGAACTTGGTCAGCCATAGTCCTCCTGTGCTTGCCTGTACCTCTGAGAAGTATATGCTGAACAGGAGGAGTCCTAAGACTGAGCCCTGGGGAACACCACTTGTAACCGGTTTAGAGATGGACCTAGCTCCCACAACTTTCACCATGTGGGTTCTGTCAGTGAGCCAGTTGGCAACCCATCTTGTCATGTAGGGGTTTATGTTCAGGCTGGTGAGCTTATCTATAATGCCAGAATGGGGAATGGTGTCGAAGGCCTTAACAAGGTCTAGGTTGGCTGTGTGTACCACCTTTCCCTTGTCTATAGCCTTGGTAATGGTCTCAAAAAAGTCCACCAGGTTTAGGAGGCATGATCTGCCCTTAACAAAGCCACTGGGTAGTGTCCAGTGTTTGGAGGTTTCCAGTGTCTCTGTTAATGAGTTCCATGATGATGCGCTCCATAGCCTTGCAGACCAAACTAGTCAGGGTTAAAGGTCGATAGTTCCCGGGGTCTGTTGTGGCTCCACCTTTGTGGAGCAGAATAACTATTGCTGTGCGCCACTCTATGGGTATATAGCCTGTGGAGAGGCTGAGTTTGAACAGTGTGTTTAGGTGAGGGGTTAGTTCATCTTTGAGCTCGTGTAGGATGCAGCCTGGGACACCGTCCGGTCCCATTGATGCTGAGTTTTTTGCTTTGGAGAGGGCTGTTTTAACCTGAGTGTCTGTGATTTCAGGGACTCTACATTCTTCTGGCATGGTTATGGGCCCTTTTGGGGGTGAGAGGGGGGTGAAGTTTGCGCTGAACCTGTCTGCCAGGATGTTGGCGATATTGGTCGGTTCAGTGTATTTTGTGCCATTCTGCATTAACTCCGAGCAGATCTGAGCATCGCCACTTAGATTCTTGACATAGCTAAAGAATGCCTTCATATATAGTATAATAGTGTGTATATATATATATATATATATATATATATATATATATATATGTATATATATATATATATATATATATATATATATATATATATATAGTATAATATAATATTTATATATTGGTAAAACTGATCGTTGCCTATTATAAAGAATTACGGAACATGTAAGAGATATAAGGATGCTCAATGAGAAGAGTAACTTAGGTAAGCATGTTTTAGAGGAAGGGGGTACACATAATTTTAAGTTTAAAGTAGCTGAGATGATAGATGGTGATGGTAGGTTAGGGGATTTCATTAATTAAGACAGATGGTAGGGAATTATTTTGGATATTTCATTTACAATTTATTTATTTAACATTTGTTTACCGAGAAAGTCTGACTTGGAATGAAGCCAACTTTCAGTGGAGTCCCAGGGAGAAATGCTCCAGACATATGTCTTTGTAACATGGGGGGAAACCTGAGTACCCAGAGGAAACCCACACGAATGCAGGGAGGACATGCAGACTCCGCACAGAAGGCAACCCAGCTGAGACTCGAATTGGAGAACCTCTTGCTGTGAGGCGACAAAGCAACCACTGCACCACTGCACCATCCTAAGCAGACAAGTGTTTTGGTTGGAATGATAAAGTCTCTTTAAAACCTACATTGAAGCAGAGAAGTTTGTTTAGACAATAGTACAAGTATTTTAATTAAGATATCCATGTGATTTTTGTGTGTTTAGCCATTGGTTGATTTTAATGTGCATTAGTATATTTAAAACGTATGATTTTAACTTTTTCTATGATCTGATAAAGCCGTTTGGAACTACAAAAGCGCTTACCTACATTTTTAAACTAATTAAAATTCTATGCCAAAGCAGTGTTTTCTTATTTTTGTCATGTAAGAAATTACACAGCTTCAGACCCACTTCTCCAGAAGATGAAAAATGTTATCAGTCAAGGATGGCCAACATGACAAACTAGTTTACTACTTGACATTCAGCAGTATTTTCTTTACAGAGATGAGCTCCTGATGGAAGATGAAATCATCATGAATGGTCCAAAAATGTTAATTCCTAAAGCATTACAACAGGAATATATCAGAATTTTGCATTGTGGTCACCCAGGTACTGATTCAACCAAAAGAAGGGCAAGGGTCATTGTATTTTGGCCTTCTATTTCAAAAGATATAGAGAAGGAAACTTTAGCATGTTCAATTTGCAACAGCACCAGACTGCATCAACAAAAAGAACCAATTCAGCTATGCCACATTCCTAAATTACCATGGTTGACAGTTGCTGTAGATATTTTCAAATGGAATGGTCAGTATTACTTGGTGTTAGTAGACTCTTACTCAAACTGGTTTGAAATTGACCTACCTCCTAATGAGCACATTCATTACAAAATTGAAGGGGCATATTTCTGTCCATGGTAGTCCGCACAAAGTCATGTCTGACAATGGTGCATAGTTTACTAGTCAGCAGTTCAAGAAATGTGCTGAGTCATGGGACTTTGTTCATATTACAAGCAGTCCTGAGTATCCATAAGCTAATGGTTTAGCTGAATATTCAGTTTGTAGTGCAAAGTATTTGTTGGAGAAATCCAAAAGCGAGATTGAGTACCAATATTTTCCTTAACGTACTCAATCTCAGAAACATTTCTCTAGACAACTTGCTTGGTTCAACTGCTGAAAGATTGATGTCCAGACAAACAACTCTTCCAATCAGTAAACAATTGTTAGTACCAAATGCAAAGAATAATAAGAGGGGTCAAGGCTCACCTTTCAAGAAAACGTCAGTCACAAAAGTTGTACTATGATAAGACCAGTAAATCCCTTCGACCATTGTTACAAGAAGAAGTTGTGAGAATGCAAACATCCAAAGGCTATGATCGTGTGGGAACAGGGTTGGATCAGTAGCCTGATCTGGTTTAAATCCAGCCTCCACTTTGTTTGTTTTTTTTTGATTGACCCGTATACCTGGCATACGGGCCAATCAAAATTCCATATGCCGTATACGGGCCAATCAAAAATCGGTAAACACGGAGCTCGTGTTTAGTATTAAACACGAGAAGCTCCGTGTTTATTGCAGGCAGAGTTCTTTAGTTCTTTAATGCGGAACTGTGTTCCGCATTAAAGATCTTTTTTTTTTTTTTTTTTTTTTTGGTCTTCACTTTGACGTGAGAGACCTTCTTTTTTTTTTTGTCCCTATCTGCGTTGCTGGAAATCTGGCAACCCTGTGTGGGAATCATGAAAGACATTTGTGAGGAACCGAGATCTTACATCATACAATCTGAAGACATGGATAACAGAAGAAATTGTAGACATGTGTTACCTGTCTCAGAACCAGTGCCACAGCAGATTGCCTGTGCCAGTGACTCTAATTTCCAGAGAGACTCGTCAACTATTCACATTCAAAAGGACAGTGTGCTTTTGTCTAACAACTCTGATATAAACCCAGATGTTGCAGTATTGAATGAATCTCCAGATACTGTTCCTGTTGCTAAACCCAGTCAGAATTTCTATGTAACTAGGTCAGGTATAATTTGGAAACCCAATCCTAAATTCACAGCAACTTGGACTTAAAATCAGTTATGTTTTCTTGAAATATTGAAATAATGTTTAGCTCTTAAACATGCATTTGTTCTTGTATTTTGCAATGTTGAACAAAATTAAAGAGAGAGAAGATGTAGATCAGTGTGTATATTGAGCCTAGTCAACCACTGTAGCTAGACAGCACGTGCATATAAGTTACTGAGCACGTGCGAGATCAGTGCCATTTTGGGTAGTCAGTCAGTGTGAATGTAAGCTTGAATGGACATACACATGTGTGTGTATTAGAAGTAACAAGTCAGTCAGTAAGCATATGAAGTAAGAAGTATAGGTACAAGTTACAGCTCCTGATGTGTGTATGTATAATAAATGACTTGAATGCATACCCAGCATCAGTGTCTTATTTGAATATACAAGACATGCAACACCTTGGATAGAGTATTTTGCCCCTCTGTTGCAGAGGTGATGAAAAAGTGTGATGAAAAGGGCTAGATGATCCAGGTAATCTCTAAGATTTTTCAGCCCTCCTTTTACAAATTGTTCAAGAGAATTACTTAGTCCTCTTCATTCTGGCAGAAAACAGAATAAACAGTGTCAGCAGAATTCAGATAAACCGAAGTTTAAGAAGGAATGGCAAGGGAATTTCAGAAAGAAGTCGCTAACCTCCCAAAGCCAAGGACAGCCAAGTATGTCTGAATAACTTTCTTCCAGAAAGTCTTAATCTCCATTTTTCTCTTTGGCAACCTATTGCTTAAGTCAAATGGTTTCTAAATGTCATTCCTCAGGTTACAGATGGCTGTGGGAGGAAATTCTTCCTTTCGGGGGGGGGGGGGTCATTCCTCATCTTTCAGCTCAAACCCTTTTATTTCCACCTGTTCTTCATCACATGCTGTCTCAAGGATGATAGAGCCAGTTCATCCTTCCCCAGTTGTGAAGAGTGTTTATTTAAGGATGTTTCCTAGTGCTAAAGAAGAAAAATGCTTAGAGGCCAGCTTCTGGATTTTTCTTTTCTAAACCCATTTGTGATAGTACCCTAATTTAAAATGATATCACTTCACAAAGCCTGTTATCTCTTCTTCTTCCTCTTTCAAGTTTTCAGTAATATTAGACATAAAAGATGCTTATCATCACATCTCTTTTCATCCAAACTTCAGGCATTTCTTAAAGTTTTGTATGTCTGGATCACATTATCAGTTCTCTGCCTTAACATTTGGAGTATCTACTGCACCAAGAGTGTTCACAAACTGTCTAGCTCCACTTATAGCTCATTGCAGGGCAAAGGGTATGTACATTTGTTCATATTTAGATAACTTAATTATCTTTGCAGAGTGTTTTTGAAAGTGTCAGTAATCTCTCTCTCTCTTTGGTGAGAGATCTCTTGCACATGCTGGGATTCCAAGAGAACAGTTAAAAGTCTGTCTTTTACTCCCTCATACAGAATTGTGTTCCTGGGATGCCAAATAGACACCTCAGTTCAATGAGCTTTTCTTCCACAGGAAAAAACAGATCCTTATTTAGATCAGTTTCTAAGGTTTTTCACCCAGGCTTCAGTCACTGCAAGGGAATACCTCAGGATTTTCGGTCTTATGGCATCTATGATTCTCATGATACCCTGGCAAGAATCCACATAAAAACGATACAGTGGTTTCTGAAATCTCTTTGGTCCCAGCATAAACACCCTTTATTTTTTCAAATCCCAGTGCTGAGGTTTCTCAGAAGAGGAATCTTTTGATGGAGACAACAGATATCTTTAAATCCAGGTCTCCCCTTATCCCTCCCTGCCCCAAAGCAGTCAGTCACCACAGATGCTTCAGACTTTGATTTGGGAGCAGTTTCAGGAAGGATACAAGTTCAGTGATGTGGGACACCAAGGACAGATACAAGCACATAAATATCTAGGAGATGCTTCCCTGATCAAGGCATTCAACTCTCTCAACCATCTTTGGTGTCCAGGACCTCTTCAATGGAGTTTCAGACATCACCACAGTCATGTGGTACATCAACAAGCAAGGGAGAACCTGGTCGTACTCCCTATGCAGACTAGCCATGTGAGCTTGGTATATAGCTTCACAGCACAATCTCACTCTATAGGCATCCTATATTCTGTCAGAGCAAAATTGTTTGGCAGACAAGCTGAGCAGAATCAGGGCAGACCCTCACAAATGTAAAGTAGATTGGGTTCTTCCAACATTTGATCCATCTGTGGGGAGTTCCTCATTTAGATCTTTTGCCTCCTTTTTGAACAATCAACTGGCTGGACTCTATTCCATGATTCTGTGATAAGAGGCCTGAAAGACAGATGACTTTTCCTTGCTTAGGACAAGAATGTTCCTGTATGGTTTTCTACTGTTTCCACTAATATCCAGGGTACTTCTGAAGATTCAAAAGAAATTCCTCAAGATTACTTTGGTGACTCCCTTCTGGCCAAGGCAATTGTGGTTTTCCCTTATTTCAGAAATAGCCAGGGGCAATTACCACACGCTTCCTCACAGAGTGGATGTATTCACACAAGAACTGGGGTGTTTGATACACTCTGACACCAATCATTTTCAGTTAACTGCCTGGATGATGAGGTCTTAATTCCTTTTGGGAATCTGCTTCCTGAAGACGTGCAGCAGATACTAATGGAGGCAAGAAAACCTACTACTATAAACTCATATATTAGCAAATGGAAAATGTTTTTTATTTGGTGCCAACAACATAACCAGCACCCATTCAGGGCTAGTTCTTTGGTTTTACAATATTTCTGTGAGTTAGTATCTTATTCTTGTGTCAAGGTTAATTTATCAGCCATTTCATAATGTCTGCCATAGATCCTCCTCTTTCAAGTAAATCTAATGTCAAAATCTTCTTGAAAGGGGTTTTGCATAGGAGGCCATCATGAAAACTGGTGGCCCTTTCTTGGAATCTTACTTTTGTGTTAGAAAAACTAACAGTTGCTCCATTTGAACCAGGTAGTCTGGCTGACTTGAGGTTTTTAACATGGAAAGCAGTTTTACTGTTTGCTCTTACCTCTGCAAGAAGGGTATCTGAGTTGCAAGCTCTTATGGTGAGTCAGCCTTGCTTCATTTTCCATAGGGACAGGGTTTCTTTGTGAACCAATCCTCCTTTTATGCATGAAGTAGTATCCAAGTTTACTTCACGCCAAACTATCCTTCTCATTATTTTCTTTACTAAATCTAAAAATGGGGGAGAAAGGATATTCCATGTCTTGGATGTCCACAGAAAACTGAGGTACTATCTTGACAGAATTAAATCTCTCAGATCTTTGGATCAAATGTTTATTTCTTGTGAAGGTAAGAAGGGGAAACCTGTGTCAAAACAAACTATTCCAAAATAGTTGTCTAAGGCTACTACATTTTGTTATACTCACCATAACAAATCTAATCTAGGCAGGGTCAAGGCCCTCTCTACCAGGACCTTGGCTTCATCTATAGCTTTTTGGAAAGAATTGGACTCTAGAAATATTCTAGAAACTGTTGCTTGGTCCTCTGTTCATAGTTTTACAAAGCAATGTAAGATTGCTCTCGTCCCAAGGTCCAGAACAAGCTTTGCTAGGACCATTCTTCAGGGGTTTCTGGACTCTTCTCCTTGCACCTCCCAAATATAGTTAGCTATGGTAATCTACCCATATAGATAATGCTACTGCAGCAGTGATCAGTATGATGAACATAGTACAATTGTGTAAGGTGAACTTACTATAACAGTAGATATTCAAATGATCACTGCTGCCTTATCCGCTCCCTTCCTCCATCCCTCTTGTTTTTTGCTGTTTTCTTTTTTTTTTAATGCCAGGATGTGGACATTTATGTTTTGTTGTTCCTAGCGTAGTCCTTTCAGGGCTCAGCCTTCCTCTTTCTGCTGGCAGGAAAGCTTTGAAGGGCTTTTCATCCAAACTTGTCTTTCAGTCATCTCAAGTAACAGTTTGGGTACGTGAAAGGTGCCCTGAAGCTGGCTAGCCATTATATCCTTGGCAAGATATAACCCATATAGGTACGGCTACTGCAACAGTGATCATTTGAGCATCTACTTTAATGGCAAGTTCAAGTTACACAACTGTACTTTACCTAGATATTTTTCTGGGACTATAAACATTAATCTGACCATGTCGGGTTCACAGATCACTGATGCAATTCTAATTTACTAGATTCCATAGTGGATCTGGCAGTCAGTGGCCTAGCCTCCTTCCATCACAGTGATCATTAACAGCAGACAGAATAATATATAAATGTCCTTTTTGTTAGTTTTACCAACTTTATCAAAGCTGTATATGGAAAGAAAGAACAGCGGACCTGTTAGGTACACTGAAAGGCAACAAATGTATGCAATACTGGTAATGCATGTGATTTTACATAAAATTCAAAATGGTGAATGTCCCAAAGCTGAGTATTTGAAAGACTGTTGGGGTTTGTTTAATGTTTGCATCTGTGCTTAATTAATACAAATGGTGGCTAATATCATTTAAGGTTAGGCTATTAATGTTAATACTATTAACCATAACATTAACAGTCATTGGTGAATTTTAGGAACTCCGTGCTTATGCTTTGGGAAAAAGATAAACTTATTAAGCATACCCTAGACAGCACTGCTTAACAAAAGCCTATTCCATGTTTAGGAAGTATGACTTGTCAGCTTGATTCAGTGTTTGGCACAGCAGTCACCATACCCATGAAAAATGCTTGCTAAACACCTCCCTCATTTGTATTCTCACTGGCTACTTCTTTTATTTGTTTGATTTTATGCACGGCAGCAAAATGTTCTATCTTGTTACATTTCTCATACCTTCTACCATGTGCAGCACAGCACACTGATCTGACCTGTTATGTAAATGGTTACATCTTGTGCATTTGCCAAACTTAAATTCACACTGATTATCATGCACGTTTGTTTTTACTATTATTATTTTTTTCCACTCCTTACCTTTGCTGTCTGTTGACCATCAGCTCCCCCTCCTGGTCACTCAATCCATTCATTCCCCATCACAGGAGCAACGGTCGATCAGAAAGGTCTGTCTTTCAGACAGTCACCAGGGGTGGTTTGAGGGTTTTCTGCTTGAAGCCCTACGGAGCCTCATGAATGCTTAGCTAGTGGAGCTGAAGGGGGAGCATGCAATGGAATCCTCATACTGGTTTCCACTCACTTCCACAAAGGATGTTGTCAGCAAGCAGCCCTGCCCCCTTTCTTCAAGCACAGGAAGTAGTTTTCTCTGGTTTGCAACAGAGAAATCGTACCTTCCCTACATACTCCCCAAGTGCCTGCAACCCTCCCCACCCCCTGGGAGAGGCAAGTCGGCCAAACACTTTCATTCCCCTCCTCTCTCTGCCTGGCTCCTCCAGTACCAGGGCTGCTGTTCAAACCCCAGGTGCCTCGGTTGCAATCAGAGTTCTATCTTTGTGTGCAGGGACCCTGACATCCTTTGACTGTTTTCATGCTTTTTACTGAATTTACCATTTTCTTTGTTTTACCCCATTTACGTCATTTGATGTAGTTATACTAGTGTTTCTACTCTTTACTAACTGATTCATTCTTTCCAACATTTTGAATTACCTTTTTCAAAGTTAAATTCTCTAGCAGCTGTAACTTTCAAGACGCTTTGGGGTTAGACACCCCAGTCACTATTCTGTCTCTAATTTGTATATATTTTGTCTAGTTAAATTCATATAAACACCTGATAAATGCTTCCACTGATTCTCCCTTTACCTTGAACTAATCTGTGAAAACATGCCCTTTCATGAGTAACATTCCTTTTTTGACACGTTCATTCAGTTTTACTTATTCCTTACTTGTGTGTAAACATTCTGGCCCAGAGAAAATGAAAACAAACTGTAAATGGATTCCACTTCTTTGTCCATGCCATAATGTAAAGTGTTTACATCTATTTCTTCTCCTCCTTTATTAAGCATTGATGTAACTCCAAAACTTGTGAATAGCTACATCCATGATGACCAGGCAAAATGGTTCTGGTCAGTTTAACTTTACCATTTCTGATAATTTGTGGTTATCATAGACTTTTCAGCTGAAGACTGATGGTATACTAACTTTATTTTGCAGCAAGACATCAATTTTTCAGTAAAAACAGCTTACTCTGCGCTGTGTGGCATCTCAACTATGTGGTATAATTTCTGACTCAGTAGTATTTTTGCTTTTAAATTCATTCATTTTAAGTGAAAAAAATATCTCACTGGGGTTCAGAATGCTGGAGAGGATGAATCAGTTAGAAAAGAGGCCATGTCATGCCACCAGCCTACAGTATCAATAATGGCACTAGACTCAGGAGTTCAAGGAAATGAAGTTTTAATTTCACACAAAATTACAACAAACTTGCAATACAGTTACAATCACAGCTTCTTCTTGGCTTACTGAAAGATTGTATGTAATTATGGGTACTCAGCAGGATACAAACAGATTCACAATTACAATATTTGTTGTCTAAAAACAGTAGATTTATTTTGCATAGTCTTAGGTTATGCCTTGAAGCATGCGTGTTATGGTGTCAAACTTTTTTTTCAACCTTTTGTGGTTGATGATTTTAATGTTGATCTACTGAAGTTTAGACTAACTTAAGCAGACCCATACACACTTACACACACAAATATCCACAGATACCCAGTTTCTGACTCTTTTCCTGGCTAATCAATAAACTGTGTTCCTCGTTAATTTGCCTCAGATGCTGGATGTCAGACTCATAACTTCATGAGTGTGTGCACATCTACACACGTGAACACACGAGATGCACACACACTAGGAGTATTTACTATTGGATATTCTTGAATTGTACCACTACACTTGATTCTAGAAGGTCTTCAGGAAGGCTTTTCCATGAATCCATAACACTTACTGTGAAAAAGATTTATTTCTTATATTGTTTATTACTTGTCTCCCAGATTGTCTTTTTATTAATTCATTTATTTTCTGAAAGATACTGCCCTCTGTACTAATTCTCTTCAGGTTCATAAATATTTCTGTCATGTCTGCTGTCTCCCTTCTTCATCTGGAGATATTGGGCTCCATCATACTCTTCCCTTTGCTGTTTTTCTGCAAGGGCTATGTTTTGTTACCCTTCTTTGTATAGCCTTCAGTCTATCACTTAGTAGAACAGATCTCCAGACGTATACAGAGCACCAATGGTGTAAGCTCACCAAATGAGGAAGAATAACTTCTGATCATCATTAGATCACAGTTACAGTAGCAAAAAGCTATATGGGACATATCCTGCTAAGGAGATCAGATGTTTGGCCAGTATACTAAAACATTTGGGTAACTACCTTGTGTATCATACATACATGCACTTAAGTGCAGATGCATGCTGGTTTATATAGCACTTATGAGCACCATATTTTAGAACTTTTTTGCTGTTGATGCAGTTAGTTGCCACGTCTCCTCAGCATCTTCTGTGTCAGTGGTTGACTTACAGCTAAAAGCTCTGTGAAAAGATAAGAAACCTGTTTTTCAGAAAGAGCCTATGTCTGTCAGAAAGGGGAAATGTGTATGTGGTTTACAGATAATGTACATGGATACAAACACAGCCTACATTTTTTTGTCTTGGTGAAAGTCATAAAGTCTGGTCCTGTGACATTTTTTGTCTTTCACTCCCAACATGATTCATAGCAGGCTTAATAGCTTTAAACTGTTTCTTGAGAACTGATGTCTAAAGATCTTGGATTAAATGTTCGTGGCTCTGCTTCTTCTTCCTCAGATGTCCCTCTTCAGTTTTAAAAGAAGAGAAGTTTCAAAAGAGGTCTTTAAAGAGATGCAGATGTCCACCTCTTTTCAGTGGACTGGGATGAATGGATACGTTGTGGTAGTTTCAGAGCCCACAGACCATCAGTCTGATTTTCCTGGTTTCTCTGATGAGGCTCTGTGGGAAGCAAGTAAGGGCCAGGATACCAGCTTGTTCAGTCAGACTGGATTTCAGGCACCAACTTAGAAGGGAGAACCCTGCTCCTCTCTTACTGAAGGAGAGGATGGTGTTCATTAAGGTTTGGTAAGGGAAGAGGTAGTGAGATTGCTCATGGAAGTCTGTATGTCTGATTTGTCCATGAATATCATATTTGAGACCCCCAAGAAAAAGCCCCCAAAAAATTAAGCATCTTCCTCCTGTCAATTCCTTTCAGTTTGAAGAGTTCCCAAGAAGACTGATATTACTTTGTCCAGGATCTCTTCATGGCCTTGCAGTAATCAAGTGTTTAACTCCTGTGTCCTTGCATGCTAAGAGAAAAAGACTCAATCCCCCACTTCCTCTCAAGATAAGGTATGCACCAACAAAGAAAGCCTTGATTATGTCTCACAACTCTCTTCTCACATGCCTTATGAGTTTGATTCAGAAGAGATTTTATCATTTTCTGACACAATTAGTAAACTGAAAGAATTCTTTAAATGGGAGGGAAGAGAGGTATAGGAGGCACAGAAAGATATAATCACCTCTTAAATTTGGATTCTCCCAACTCCCTAGTTACTCATCCAGTACTGTTGATTTAACATTTGTTAAACAGGAATGTCTGACTTGGAATGAGGCCAAATTCTAGTGGAGGCTCGGTGAGAAATGCTCCAGATGCATGTCTTTCTAATGTGGGAAGAAACCACTGCACCTGGAGGAAACTCACACAAACACAGGTAGAACATGTAGATTCTGCACAGAAGGCACCCAGCCGAGAATCAAACTGGACAACCTCTTGCTGTGAGACTACAACGCTACCGCTGCACCACTGTGATGTCCACTAAGGGTTTTGTTGGATGGTTTTAATTAAGCTTGTGTGTCTCCGCAATTGTAGCCTCCTGCATCTAAGAGGCCTGACAATCTGTATAAGGTACTTAGATTCACGTAAATTTGTTTGAATCCATTAGCTGACCTGGCTATGATTTCTATAGACAAGGATAGTGGGTATAAACTTTGGCTTCTTGTAATCCTGTCCACACTAAGAAGGAAATTAGGGCATTTGACAGGTATGGGAAGAAAGTGTATACTTCTTCCACTCTAGCTTTTGGGCAGTCCATCTGTCAGGCCTATATTACAAGGTATCTGCTCTCTATAATTTTCTGACAACCAGCAGTCAATTTCTAACCCTCTGGCTTTAGATCCTAAAACTGCCTTGCTAATGTGGTATCTTCTGCTTCTCAGGTCACAAAATGTTCAATAAAGTATGTATATAAAGCAGCGGATGCTGTGTCAAGGGCTGCTGCTGCAGCACTGTGATGCACAGTCATGCAATGGTCAGGCTCCAAAGTTCCCAATAGGAGATATAGTTATAGATATTAAATCCCCCTTAGAAAGAGAATATGTTTTTTTTGGAAATTCCTTTGCAGAGGTCCTCAAAAGTTTAGAGGAATGTGGAAAGTTAAAGTAGGGGGTGAAACAGCTTTTTCTTTCAGCTGTTGCAAAGTACTAGAGGAACTATCCATCAAGCCCTAGACCCTTCATTAGGAAGGGTATATTAATAATATAAATAATAATATTTTGATGTAAAATAGTTCCGGTACCTACTGTTTCAAACTTGCTGTAGTATATGGTGACAAATTATTGGAGGTTGAAGTCACTGAATAATGAGTTACATTTCAGTTTCAGACTTTATCATACCTCTCAACTAATGGACAAATCTCAACAGAATCAGGAACAAATCCAGAACTAATCAGGGACACCTAAAATATTAGTTGTATTAACCTGAGACATTGACAGAATAAGACAATGAAAATTAATATATATTTTTTGAAGTAAAAAAAGTCTATAACTATTTACTGTCATTAAGTATTACATGTAATTCACCACCTTTTCTTCAAAAGTTACCAGTTTTAGGAGGGATTATGGGAGGCAGAGCTAAAATTTGAGTCAGAATCAGTGGTGTCCCTGAGGTGACAGGTATGGACTTTATATCCTCCAAAAAATACATGTTAACATAAATCCTGTCATTATAGCAACTTTGTAATTGTATAAGAGGAATATTTAAAATCTGTCCCTATTTTTATGCCTTTGTCCCTCCAATTATTTTAGGCTTTATCTAGATTTCTTGAGCTAAGACGTTGAGAGGTATGTATATCTCTTAATTTTAAATGAGTTACATCCACTGCTCAATCTCTGTCTCTTTCACACACACACAAACACACACACACACACACACACACACACACACACACACACACACACACACACACACACACACACACACACACACACTTCTGCTTTCATGCATGCAGTTACCAATACACTCACACACACAGGCAGAAACGCAAACACTCATACACTTGTATTTTTTAATTGCCCATTTGTTTTAATTTTACTCTTGCTAAACAGCAAAACTGCTGCTTACTGAGTGTAAAATAATAGCTCGATTGATCTTGCTCTCACACACACACACACACACACACACACACACACACACACACACACACACACACACACCTGCTTTCATGCATGCAATTACCAATACACTCACGCACACAGGCAGAAACGCAAACACTCATACACATGTACAAACACACACTTCTATTTTTTAATTGCCCATTTGTTTTAATTTTACTCTTGCTAAACAGCAAAACTGCTGCTTACTGAGTGTAAAATAATAGCTTGATTGATCTTGCTCTCACTTACACACACACACACACACACACACACACACACACACACACACACACACACAAACTTTTCTTTCTTTCTTTCTCTTTCTTTTTGTTTGTTTAAATATTACACTTGGAAAACACAAAAGCTCTTCTTAGCAAGTGTAAAATAATACTGGAAATTAGCTCCATTAAAGTCCAAGCTACACTTCAGTATAATATGCTGCTGTGAAGTGGCAGACTCAGTTTTCTGCAGGCATTACCTGTATATTAACACCCTGCTAGTGAATGTTCGTTCTCCAGTCAGAGTGGTGATGAACAGGTACCCCTTCTCTAAATTATAGTAGCACTTTCCTTCTTCATCCTTTATACAATCACATATCTTTTATTTGTTTACAACTATCATCAGTCCAGCATTACATAATTTGCTCGATTCCTGCCTTCTCTTAAACCTCACTCCTCCTTGTCCTGAACATTATTCTACATGTATTGTTTCCACAATTTCCATTTATTGCTATGTAATTTGCTCCTTTTGTTTTTTAAAAATCCCTCTTCCAGTTCTTTTATCCCTTTTATAATATTCATTACTTTAAATACGGCTGATTTAGACTTCCATTTACTAGTAATTGCTATTTTGGCAGCCAACAGAATTAAACGTGACAATGCCTGTAAACCATCTCAGTAGAATATTTTCCTTAGTTATAGCCATTTGCTCACCCAATATTTCTGACAAAGTACTCTGTGGGGCATTGTTAAAATCTGACATCTCATTACACTCCCAAAATGTATGTTCCAGTTACTTCTCTCTTCCCCATCACACCTCCAATATTTGATATCTACCTGAGGAAAAATTATTTATAGTCTATTTGGGGTATAAACATATCTATTCAAATACTTTCAAGCAAAAATCCTAAAGTTTCTGGACTTTGTTGCATACTTGAGTGCCATACATATATTATCCTATTGTTCCCTTGTAAATTGCTTTTCCAGGTCTCTTTCCCACATTTTTCAACTTCCACTGATTGATTCTTACAGTTACCACGCAATATATTATATGCCCTACTAATTATCTTTTTTTAACAAATGCTTCTGTTCTGTTCTAGATTCAACTAAAACTCTGCCAGAGCAGGGCTTTCACTTAGGATTCCCCATCCCTTTCTGTTTGCCTCTACTCTGATTTCAATCCTTGGCAGGGAAGGCTGTCTCTATCCTGCAGTTCAAATATCTTCTTGGCCTCATCCTACTCTATTACCGTTCCCTTTCTAGTTATTTGTTTTCAGTACCTTGGTTCCTTTGCCAGTTTTCTCCAGTAAATTCCAACGCCCTCTTGCCTATGCCTACTTGCAGTCATCTCTATTGGCAAAATCCGCTTTCTTTATTCTCATGTTGGCTTGGTTCTTAGAATACTTTCTGCTACTTTATGAAAATAATATCCTGTATAGTTGTTATTATTCTCCTTAGGGATCTGCATGCAAAATCCCACTCTCCTCATTTCTTGAACACCCCCCCCGCTTCATCATCATCCCTTTCAACTTTGAATTATAACTTTTTGAATGGAAATTGCCTTACAATGCAGAATGGGATGTTTACCAGTCTCCTCACTATAGTGTGATATCGTAGTTGGTATATTTAATTAACAGGGGGTTTGGGGTGCAGGGGTCTTGCCTCCCTGCAAAAATGTAAAAAACATAATGTTTTTATTTTTTTAATTAGGTTTTTGAAGTTTCAAAACTTCGATCTTATGGTCTCAGCTGTTTGAAGTTTAAAGTTTTGAAGCTTCGAGCTTCTGAAGTACGTCCATATATATGTGTATGTGTGTGTGTGTGTGTGTGTGTGTGTGTGTGTGTGTGTGTGTGTGTGTGTGTGTATGCAAGCCTTAACTGTGAAGCTCTAAAATATATCGCTTCAAATCAAATAATTCTAAACCACAATGGTTTATTACAATGATGAACTTATCACAACTTACCTCTTGCTCTCTTCCCTTCCGAGATAAATTCATTCAACCCTTTATTAATTATTGCCCACAATTTCTCCTTTGGTTGTTAACAATATGCTGACCTGTATACAAAACTGAAGGGACTGAAACATTTTCACTGCTTGTATGTTATTATCCATATCCTTAAACAATAGCTTTCTGTTTCTTAGCTTTTGTATTATGCTTTGTTTAGTCTGTCCCCACATATCCTTAGCTGTCATAATAAAAGCCTTTTTAACCCATATTTCTAAATACTTCATCTTATCATGTCTCTATGAATATGGATACTGCTGAACCAATTTATGTGTGGGTATATAATTTATGGCTATAGCCTTTGTTTTATCTTCATTAATTTCATATTATGAAACAACTCAAACTGTCTCAAAATGTTCCACAACACTGAGATGTCTTTTTCTGTATTATCAGGTACAAATTAATATCATCTGCAAATAAAACCAGCTTTTCTTGATTACTGTACCAATTGTATCCTTGAATTATTTATATGTCCCTTATTTTCTTATCCTATGGCTCTAAATAGAATGCAAATTACAAGGGAGAAAGAGAACACCCCTGCCTGGTTCTTCTTTTCAAACACAGCTTATCAGGGATGAACTCTCCCATTTTAATTCTTGTCGCCAATCCATTATATATCTTCCTAATTAACCTTATTTTCATATCGGGGGAATGCATATACATTGCCCTACTCATAAAATCCCAGCTTACCTTTTCAATGCTTTCTCTGCATTAAGGCCCACAAATAACAGCAGTATTTTCTGGCATTCTGCTTCCTTCTGGATTATCATTGTTCTATTAATGTTGTCAAATGTTTGCCTCCCCTCCACAAGACCATACTGATGCATAAATTCTCTCTTTTGGCAACACCTTTACAATTTTGCAGCTAGTATAAACATAAAAACTTTGCAATCATGGTTTAAAATTGAAACGGAAATAAATAAAACTGGGTCTGATGGGTTTTTACTGTCTTTGGGTAATACAGCTTTCTTCCAAGATGCTGGTGCTTCTCCTCCTTTAAAATAGTGTTAAACAAAATCTTCCAGATTTTTATCACTTTATTCCCTCCTGACTTTCAAACTTCCACGAGAATACTATCTGTTCCTATAGACTTTCCTGCAGATTGTTTATATGTCAGCATTTTTATCTTATCTTCTCCTGTCTTAACTATTAGATGTTGTGCCTCATGTGCCTCTAACTTTGGAATAATTAAGTCTTCCATAAATATTTCCATCTGTGCTTTTTCTTGATTTCCACATTTCTCTGCTTTATACATATTTTCATAAAATTTACAAAATATCTCTAATACCTCAACAGGTTATTTTTCTTGTTGTAGACTCCCTATATTTGGCAACACCTCCTTCTACTTTCTGTTGTCTAAGTCATTGTGCTAAAAGTTTGGAGTTATCAAAAAACTATTTGCTTAACAGCAAGCTTTCTCAACACATGCATATTATCAAAATAATCTCCTATTTTCTCTTTAGCACTCTGTGATTACATCTTTCCTTCTGTGAGATTCCCCTTATTCTGCAATACTTTAGCCTTTGTCAGCCCCTTTGAATAATTCCTGTTACTCCTTAACCACATCTCGTTTTTTATTACTAGCCTATTTTAAATTCAGTTTTCATTTTATCCCACTCACTAGCTATCACTTCTGAAGACATTTCTATTTTCTCTCTTAACTCTCAAATACTTTCCATTACCCATCCATAAATTCTCCTCTTTTTAGCAGGTAGGTTGGAAAGTATCAGTGTCTTATTTTTATTTCATTACTCTACATTTTTGTCTTAGTTTTTATTGGTGCATGATCTGGAAGATTGGATGAGTGTCGATGCCTTCAGTCAAATGCACATGTTCCTGTGATATATCATTTGTAATAAGTCTAGCCCAGTTACTTTACCTTAATATGCAATTTTTTTCTGAATTCTTACAACTGAATTCACATCTTCCATACGAAATATTTTCATAAATTTCTTCAGAAATCTACTCTCTCTTGTTATACTTTTCCTTCTAGGTCTCCCCTGACACATCCTTAGTATTGCAAGTCAAGTTCCAATCCCCACCTAGAAGTAGTATTCCCTATTGAAAGCTGACTACTTCTCCCAAAAATTTCTTGAGCTCCATAATATCAGTTTTTGGTGGAATATAAATACATGCCAGTGTAATCCTTCTCGCTTGCCAATAGCCCCCTTACTATCACAAATCTCCCATTATTGTCATTTGTTTCTCTTCTGTTACCATTACAGCCCTTCTAACCATCATTATTGTTACTCCCCTTTTCCTTTGTTCCTCATATTGTGATGAATATCCATCTTCAAATTCTTTTTGCCAAGTTCACCTGCTCATTTCTTTCCAAATGTGTTTCCTGCAACATTGCTATTTGCTCTCTGCATTTCTTAATATAATTCAGTATTCTTACCTTTTCGTCTGTACCTGTAAGGCCATTTAGTTATGTTAAAAATCTATTGTTCCCAGCTAATATGCAGGACAGTTTGTTTTTAATTGTGTATTTCCAACTTTTATCTTATGCACACACTAATGTTTGGTAATCTTATCTTTTATACATTTTATTTCTTCTCATCTCCATTTGAGTCTATTTCACATTGTTAGTACTTTTAGTTTTAAAGAAAATGCTCAGATAAAAAGCGAAATACATTTTCATGATACCCACATCCCCTGTTAATTTAGAACAAATACACAAAACTATGTACATATTCAGAACATTAAGTTTAACCCTTCAGATAAGAACAACTTTCCTAAATTGACAGTTGCACCCATAGGCATTGCCTAACCTAAAATTAAGATTACCTGTGTTAAAGCACATGATACAGCCTATATTGTCACTTACACTGATTGGTGTGTGTTCACTATTATCCTTCCAGATGTGAAGAAACAGTTTGTGTGCTTCCAGAAAACATTGACATTTAGCCCTAAGAAAAAAAGCATGAGCTATCTTTATATAAAACTAAATTGTACGCTGTTCTATTAAATGTTCATAGGTTCATAGGTTCCTAGGTTCATACTAGGCTATCTGACCTAGGGCATTTATAAGCCTAGCCAGAGTGTGATTGGCTTTCACCACCCATTTTAAATTAATTTTGCTATGCCCTTTTTCGAGGTTAGTATACTGTGCCTCTGTCTAACAGTGACACAGAAGTGATATCCGGGGTAAACCTATGATCTCCCATCCACTCATCAAGATTCCTCTTGAAGAGAGTCAATGAGGGACTCTGCCTAACCTGTACTGGGATTTTATTCCAGAGTGAAGGGAGCCTCTGGGTTATGAATCTGACCCTCCAGCATGTCCTATTTATTTCAGTGCTGAGGTTCAAGTCCCTCGAGCGCGTAGCTCAATGGGATTTGGATTTTCTGAGGTGCAGCATGTCCATTAATTCTGGGTTGAACATGGCTTTGTACGTCAGGCACAGATCGCCTCTGAGCAGGCGGTATGCCACTGAGTACAGCTGGAGTTTCTTTAACCAGGCAGCATATGGCATCTGTTTGAGCCCTTTGATCCTCTTGGTGAGGTACTTCTGGGGTCTTTCCAGTTGCTGCAGGTGTCTGGTAAGTTACATCCCAAAAGGGGCATTGTACTAAATTATGGGCCTGATGAGGGATGAGTAAAGAGGCACGATGACCTCCCCTGATCTAGATGTGAATCCCTTCATGATTAGGTGGGCTATATAAAATGTTTTTCTAACCACTTTGGCCACGTGGTTGTCAAATGAGAGATTGCTATCAACTTGGGTCCCCAGGTACCTAATTACTTCTTCCGTACTTAGTGGATTACCACTTATTTGGTAATTTGTGGGCACTTTGTTTTTGCCAAAGGGGATGACTATGCACTTTTTGGTGTTGAGCTTGAGGCCATGGCTCTGGTACCAGTTGTCTGTTTCTATGAGGCCCTTTTGGAGGATGCTTGTGTCAGCTGGAGAGTTGATTATGGTGCCCAGTTTGCAGTCATCTGCGAACTTGGTCAGCCACAGTCCTTCCGTGTTGGCCTGTACATCCGAGAAATATATACGGAACAAGAGAGGTCCCAGGACTGAGCCTTGTGGGATGCCACTTGTAACTGGTTTGGAGTCTGACATGGCTCCAGCAATTCTAACCATGTGGGTTCTGTCCTTGAGCCAGTTTGCAACCCATCTAGTGACATAGGGGTTTATATTTAAGCTGGTGAGCTTATCTATAATGCCTGAGTGGGGTATTGTATCAAAGGCTTTTGTGAGGTCCAGGTAGGCTGTGTGGACCACCTTCCCCTCGTCAATGGCCTTGGTGACTGTTTCAAAGAAATCGACCAGGTTTAAGAGGCAGGATCTGCCCTTAACAAAGCCGAACTGGGTAGGATCCAGTGTCTGTAGGTCCCCAATATCTTTATTTATGAGGTCCATGATGATCCTGTCCATAGCTTTGCAGACCAAGCTAGTCAGGCTTATGGGGCAATAGTTTCCAGGATCCGTTGAGGCACCACCTTTGTGGAGAGGAACCACTGTTGCTGTACGCCACTCTTTGGGTACATATCCTGTAGTAAGGCTGAGAGGCTGAGATTGAACAGTAGTTTTATGTTTGGGTTTAGCTCTTCTTGGAGTTCATGTAGGACGCAGCCCGGGACACTGTCTGGTCCCATTGATGCTGTGTTTTTTGCTTTGGAGAGGGCGGCTCTTACCTGAGCATCTGAGATGTCAGGGGGGTGCTGGGATAGATATTTGCCCTTTTGGTGGGGAGGGGGGGGAGAAGTTTGCGCTGAACCTGTCAGCTAGGATGTTGGCAATGTCTGTGGGCTTGGTGTATTTTTTGTAATTTTGGACTAATTCTGAGCATATCTGAAAATTCCCACCCAGGTTCCTAACATAACTAAAGTAACCCTTGTGATTATCCTTAGTGTCCTGTGCAATTTTTCTCTCTAGGCTGGTTTTAGACGATTTTATGAGTGCCCATAGTTTTTTTGCTAATACTGATTAGAGATGCCTTCCCTTTTTGGGATTTTGCTCTATCATGTAGTAGCTTCCTCCTTCTCTTGTATAGTTTGTTTATGGCTGGGGTCCACCAGACAGGACGTCTGCCTTTGGAGGATCGGGTCTTGGTTTTATTTGGGATTGCATGATCCATGCATTCCTGAAGGTGTTCATAGAATGCGTTTATAAATGATTCTGCGGTCTGGGCCATATTTTCCACAGGCCCTGGGGCTTTGAAGGATTCCACCTCAGTTTTGAGGAGTGTGAAATTTGCTTTAGAGAAGTTTTTCACTGTGGTTTTCTGAGCAGGGGGTGGGGTCGGGATGTGAATATCCAGTGAGATTAGTTTATGGTCTGATCTTACCAGTGAGGGATACATTTCTGGTCTGGAACATAGAGTCCCCATCTTGGTGATGATCAGGTCCAGTATGTTTTCCCCTCTTGTGGGAGTGGTAACAAGTTGTTCCATAGCATTTGAGATTATAAATTCTAGGAACCTTTGGGCTAGGGTGTTGGAGCTAGAGTAATGCTCCCAGTCTATGTTTGGGTAGTTGAAGTCGCCCAATATAATGGTGTTTGGTGTGACCTTCATATTTTACAGTGTTCTCAGGAAGGCTGAGTGGGGTTCCTGGGTTTGGGAGGGTGGTCTGTAGCAGGCTATAAGCTGGAAGGCAGTTTTACCCACTGTTAGTTGCACATGGATAGTCTCTGATGCTTCGTGCTGTGCCACCAACCTGGAGGTGTGGGTATCTTTGACAAATATTGATACTTTTCCTCCTTTTGTGGTTCAGTCCAAGTTTTGGGGCAGAAAAGTATGGTATGAGGTATAACCTGGTCGTGCTGGGGTGCTCTCGGGAGCCTTGAACCAGGTTTCTGTTACTGCACAGATATCAATGTTCTTCATGCTAAGGAGAGTTTCAAGTGCATGCATCTTGGAGGTTTAGACTTCTGGCGTTGAGTAGCATTACTCTTAGTTTCTTATCCCTTGTGATACCTATGGAGGTGGGTTTGTCTTTTGAGCCCTGCCTAAAAAAGGCACTATGGGTGTAGCAAGAGCCTTTGCCAATATCTGAAAGCCAAGGGGTGACAGGTGCAAGCAGTCCTTAGCGAAGCATCGTGGCTTGTCGAGCATGTCATCCCAGGCTGACAGGCATTGGATCCCCTTTGAATGACACCAATACTTAAGCCAATTGTTGAAATTGATCATCTTGTCTTCATATTGTGGCATTATTCTTGGTGAGGGTAAGATGCTACTCAAGGTCAGGGTCATACCGGCCTGGGCTACATGCTCAGAGAGCTCCTCTGTGTCTCTTTTCATGTAGTCCAGGGAGGTACGTCTCAGGTCATTCACACCAGCATGGACAATGACTGAGTCATATTTGTACTTGCCTTGGAGTGACCTGAGTGCTTGTGTTATGTGGCAGATCCTAGCGCCCGACAGGCAGCTCACCGTGACCTTCTCCTTTTTCAGCCAGGTGAGCGGGACGTCAGTGTGCCTGATGATAGGGTCACCTATTACAAGTGTATCAGGTGTGTTGTTTAGCCTTAAGGGCTGTGACTGTTCGGCACACTGGCTTTGTGAGCTATGTATTGCATGTGTTTTGTTTTGGGGTAGTGGTTGCTTGGGTGTCTGCTTTGGAGGTCTCTGCTGCTTAGGCAGATTTTTATTTAGAGCCTCCGAGTATGTTTTTGTGTGTTTATGTGTTTGGTTTGCTGTCATGGTAGGTCTATGTGAGACTGGAATTGTAGTGAGTGTGGTTTCCTTCTCCTCCTGACTGGTTACGCCAGTACTGAGTTGAGAGAGCTTAGCCTTCTGTTTGGCTATATGGTTGCATCTCTCACATGTGTTGGAATTTGTTGGGAGGAGGAGAGGGTTGTCTGTGTACATGAGGCAGTTGTAACAGTGCCTCAAGATTCCCAGATTCACCAGCTGGACCGGAGAGGAGATTGACAACTGACCTTTGGACATGCTAGAATAGTATTGGGAATTCCTTTATAATTGACAAAAAGGGCCAATGGGGAACAAGGTACTCAAGGGGAGTTTGTGAGAGTGTAGTGCTTTTAATTTTTTAGTGCCGACTTATATAATTGCTTTAGTGAGCAAGTGCCAGGTAAATTAAATGCAATGTGTTACAGGTAACTTAATGTATTAACGTATTCAGGCTACTAGGGAGCTGGTTATCTTTTATTCACTTCCCATAATTTCTAACTTCATTTTTCACCAAACTGATTGCCACTGTAGCTTCACATTTTGCATTTCCCTCAGCAAATAATAAGATCTCTCAAGATTAATTGCTTGCACTTGTAGACAGTTTGTCTCCACGTAAAAGCAGTCAGCAATGAGAAAACAAAGAAAAACAGCTAATATCTCTGCAGATGCTTGAAGGAATCTTTGTAAATTTCACACAGAACAGAATGTACAACTTCCTTCACCTGCAGAATTCTCAACTCCCACTAAGAATATTTGCATACTAAAAAAAAAAAAAGCCAATAGCTTTGCAGATGTAATGAACTTAGCATTTCTCGTGGCTTTCATCATACGTTCATGGTTCACATGCATGTAGTGGGCTAAATACCACCATTTTGTCTTACTTATTTCTGAAGCCTACTTGCTTAAAACACTTATTAATAGGTTAAGACAATGGCATCAATCTAGACATTCACCACTGTAAAAAATAAATTATCTTAATTCTACATATGGTATAATCAATATACTTTTACACCCCATCCCCCACCCCAGCAGCAAAAAATCACAGCTTATTAGCTTAATCTTGCTTCTGCACAGTCTTTCTTCTCTTGCTATACTGTAAAGCCTAACTAAAAAGTACTTTGTTTCTTATCTTTAAAAACTACAACAGTCACTGAAAAACTCTCCCACATTTTAAATATCCTTAATACACCCTATGTAAAACTGTTTTACTATATGACATGCAGTTTATATCATGAAATGTTTTATACAAAGACTAATAAGAACAACAATTATTTTACTTACAGTTACTTTTTTCATTTTTAGTATTCTTAAAATAGCTCCATTGTATCTTGGAAGAATCCTGACTCATATACGAAATGAAATAAAGTAAAATAAATCTATTAAACTACAGTTGAGAGATTTTATCTGCTTTTATAGTTAACAGACCTTCAGAACCAACAAAAATGGTGAAACCATCATCTATTTAAAATGCTAAATGTGTTATATCATAATCCATAGAAGCTAGTTCTTAAAACACATATTAAATATCAAACCAGAAAAGAAAAAAGTGTGCAAGTGTATATATAAATATATTATTCCATAGAATTAGATTAAAAATATACAAATGAATATAACATAATATTCAATAAAGATCCTAGAATGATATAAATTAATGAATTAATTAATTGAAAGCAGTCATTTACAAAGTCATAGTTTGGCTCTTAAGAACACTTGATTAGATATATTTTCATTTAAGCCAGGTCAATCTTGTGTGTTAAGCCTCAATTGTCGTGTCACTTTTTTAGATTTCAAAACAGTCTCCTTAGGCAACCCTAGGGATTTTTCACAACCTTCTTATGAAATGTGTTCTGGTAACAATTTGGCAAGTACTATAAATAGTTACAAGGTGTTGCCATGGGTGCAGTTTGTGCCCCCCTTTTTGCCAACTTAGCTATGTGGGCATGTTAACAGAACTGTGTTTTTGCCATACTACCAAACTAACAATCTGCCCCATTACCTGCATATCATTAAGCAAATAAATTCTCAGGTACTGAAAATAATTATGCAGAGCTACAACTTACAATGGGTTTTCCTTCCTCTACAATCAGAAATCCCTATTCTGAAAAAAAATAAAATAAAATAATTTGTTCCCTCAAATTCTAGCAGATATGCTATCACAAGGTATAATAGAACCTATCCTACCTTCAAAGAAAGGGATTTTTACCCAATGATTTTTCTTATGCCCAAGATGGAGGGTACTTGGAGACTGGTCTTGGATCTTCTAGTTCTGAATGCCTTCCTCATTGTGCCAAAACTCAAAATGCTAACTATACAATTCCTTTTTATTCTTCCACACAAATTTTAATTAGTCACTCTGAACCTCAAAGTTCACCACATACCAATTCACAAAGACCACATGTGTTCTTTAGGATTCTTTATGTCATAGTTGCACTTTCATTGTACAACTTTGCAATTTGGTCTATCAGTAGCTTCAAGAATATTCACAAAATGCCTTGCTCAAGTTGTTGCCTTTCACAGACTTCAGTGAATCCTCGTTTGCCTTTACCAGGATGATTGCCCCATCTTAGCAGATTTTACCCAAGACGCAATGGCATCCTTTCTTTTTTCTATAAGCCATTCTATAGTCCAGGTTTCAAAGTAAATCAAGAGAAATTGTCCCTAATTTTATCTCAAAGATTAACTTTTTGATAATGCCTTCTGGATTCCTCAGTGGTGGTTTCTTAACTCCTTCCAGAGAAGGTTTCATTCTGCTATCTTCCCTTCATGGATCTGGTTTATCCAACCACTTCCACAGCAAGAAATTTACTCAGAATTCCAGATTACATAGCATTCACTGTCCTCATGGTTCCTTTAGTCGAACTTAACATGAAGAAGATTGTGTGGTTCCTCAAATCTGTCCACTCTCAACATTATCACTTATCCTTTCTTGTTACCGTCTTGAATTTCATCAAAAAGGAACTCCTTTGGGGCAGCTAGATTCAACTAAACCCTGGTGTCTTTCTTTTTCCCTTCACTACAGATGCTCAGGTAAGAGCTGCCCTCTCCAAAGCAAAAAACACAGCATCAGTGGGACCAGACGGTGTCCCGGGCTGCGTCCTACATGAACTCAAAGAAAAGCTAAACCCAAACATAAAACTACTGTTCAATCTCAGCCTTACTACAGGATATGTACCCAAAGAGTGGCGTACAGCAACAGTGGTCCCTCTCCACAAAGGTGGTGCCTCAACGGATCCTGGAAACTAGCCAGCTTGGTCTGCAAAGCTATGGAAAGGATCATCATGGACCTCATAAATAAAGATATTGGGGACCTACAGACACTGGATCCTACCTAGTTCAGCTTTGTTAAGGGCAGATCCTGCCTCTTAAACCTTTGAAACAGTCAACAAGGCCATTGACGAGGGGAAGGTGATCCACACAGCCTACCTGGACCTCGCAAAAGCCTTCGATACAATACCCCACTTGGGCATTATAGATAAGCTCACCAGCTTAAATATAAACCCCTATGTCACTAGATGGGTTGCAAACTGGCTCAAGGACAGAACCCACATGGTTAGAATTGCTGGAGCCATGTCAGACTCCAAACCTGTTATAAGTGGCATCCCACAAGGCTCAGTCCTGGGACCTCTCTTGTTCGGTATATATTTCTCGGAGGTACAGGCCAACACGGAAAGACTGTGGCTGACCAAGTGCACAGATGACTGCAAACTGGACACCATAATCGACTCTCCAGCCAACACAAGCATCCTCCAAAAGGGCCTCATAGAAACAGACAACTGGTGCCAGAGCCATGGCCTCAAGCTAAACACGAAAAAGTGTATAGTCATCCCCTTTGGCAAAAACAAAGTGCCCACAAATCACCACAAAAGTGGTAATCCATTAAGTACAGAAGAAGTAATTAGGGACCTGGGGACCCAAGCTGATAGCAATCTCTCATTTCACAATTATGTGGCCAAAGTGGTTAGAAAAACATTTTATATAGCCCACCTAATCATGAAAGGAATTCACATCTAGATCAGGGGAGGTCATCATGCCTCTTTACTCATCCCTCATCGGGCCCATAATTGAGTACAATGCCCCTTTTGGGATGTACCTTACCAGACACCTGCAGCAACTGGAAAGACCCCAAAAGTACCTCACCAAGAGAATCAAAGGGCTCAAACAGATGCCATATGCTGCCTGGTTAAAGAAACTCCAGCTCTACTCAGTGGCATACCGCCTGCTCAGAGGCGATCTGTGCCTGACGTATAAAGCCATGTCCAACCCAGAATTAATGGACATGCTGCACCTCAGAAAATCCAAATCCCATCGAGCCACACGCACGAGAGACTTGAACCTCTGCACTGAAATAAATAGGACATTAGGCTGGAGGGACAGATTCATAACCCAGAGGCTCCCTTCACTCTGGAATAAAATCCCAGTCCAGGTTAGGCAGAGTCCCTCATTGACTCTCTTCAAGAGGAATCTTGATGAGTGGATGGGAGATCGTAGGTTTACCCCGGGTATCACTTCTGTGTCACTGTTAGACAGAGGCACTCTATACTAACCTCGAAAAAGGGCATAGCAAAATTAATTTAAAATGGGTGGTGAAAGCCAAACACACTCTGGCTAGGCTTATAAGTGCCCTAGGGCAGATAGCCTAGTATGAACCTATGAACCTATGAACTACAAGTCAGTCTGTCACTATAGATGCCTTGGACTTTGCCTCAGGGGTAATTTCTAAAGAGATTAAAGTTCAAGGTATTTATGATCCTCATTTTAGGGAATAAAACACGTAAAATCCACGATAAGGACAGTAAAAGCATTAAATCAGCTATGGACTCTGAGACCACTATAGTAACAGGTTGCACAACAGTTATTTAGTGCATAAACAAATGGGGGATCCAGGTCCTACCACTGTGCAGGCTAGCCATACTTGCCTGGGAGATGGCAATTCAGAGCAATCTCTCCTTTCTGGCAACCTACATTCCATAATAGAAAAACACAATTGCAGGCTACCTAAGCATATCCAGGGCAGACTATTACAAATGGATGCTGCATCAAGAAACCTTCCAGGAGATTTTCCCCCATGTGGAACTACCCAATAGTTTAGTTTCCTTTATTCACAGCAGCCAATTAAATACATTCAGTGCTAGGATTCCTTCCCAACAGGCCTAGAAACCAGATGCCTTTTCTGCCTGATGGACAGGAATATTTGTTTATGCATTCCACATTTCCTTTGATTACCATAATCTTACTAAAGATAAAGAAGGACTCTCCAAAGATACTTCTGGTAACACCATTTTGGCCCAGAAAACATGATTATCCCCTCTCATGAAGCTGGCTAAAGGCACTTACCAAGACCTTATTCACAGAATGGACATCTCATTCACTTTAACTTTCCTAACCTTCACCTGTGTGGGTGATAAGTTTGAGATCCATTTAGGCACCTTTTTACAGAAGATGTGCAACAAGAATTAAAGGAGGCTAGAAATCCTGATACTGAAAAATTATTTTTAGCCACATGGAAGAGATTTTTCTAGGTGATGCCATAAGACAGACCAGGACCCAACCCAGGTGGGGGCTTTGGTGGTTCTCCTTTACCTGTATGATTTGCTCAAATTAGTCCTGTTTGACACTTCTATCAAAGTACATCTCTGCCATTTGTGCTCATCTGCAATTAGACCTCCCCATTTTTTCTTTGTTCCACGTCAAGCAGTTCTTGAAAGGGATTTTACTTAAGGCCACTTATTAAGCATGTGGCTCCATTCTAGAATCTTAATTTTGTATTAGAGAAGCTAACTTAATCTCTATTTGAACCTGCAATTGGCTCTTCCCTGAATTGTCTTGGAAGACAATTGTAGTTATTGCTCTGACTTTAGCTAGATGAGCACATGAGTTGCAAAACCACATGTCTACCCCTTTTTGGTTTTTCACAAAGATAGGGTGTGTCTTGAAACCAACAAAAAAACAACCAGCCAGCGTATTCCACAGATTTGTGGTAAAAACTTTCTGTGGTTTGTGTCTTGGAACCAAGCCTGACTTCTTGTGTAAGGTTGTTTATGGAACAATCCATTTAGCTCCCTGTGTTCTTGCCTGACCTTAAGAACAGTTAAAAGAGAATTCTGTATTCCCTGGATGTTCACAGACAACTCAGATACTATCCAGACAACTTCATGCTACTCAAGTCAGAAGTGACAAACTTCATGACACCCATGCAGACGGGAACTGAAAGTTCAACTGCTGAATCCTAAACTAAGGCACTGTCACATCCACTCATGCATGAATCGTGCCATCCTAAATAGAACCAAAATGCTCTCATCCAAGCCAATCTGGTGGTCCCCTGCCATAAACAAACTTTACAACAAAAGGAAGAAACTTTTGCAGAAAAGAAGAAAATCCCAGGATGCAAAAAACACCCTTACTAGCCTCAGTAAGAAACTGAGATGCCTCATAAAATCCTCCAAAGCTAGTTACAAAAATAAAATTGCCAAAGATTCCAAAGACAACCACAAAGCATTCTATAACTATGTCAAGAATCTAAATGGCAATGCTCAGATCTGCTCTGAGCTAAAACAGAATGGCATTAAATATACTGATCCGAAGGATATTGCCAATATCCTGGCAGATCGATTCAGTGCCAACTTCACCCTCCTCACCCCCTAAATGGCCCATCAGCCAAGAATACAGCATCCATGGGACCAGATGACATTGTACTACATGAACTACAATATGAACTGGCACCTCACCTAAGTGTCATGTTTAATCATAGCCTCACCTAAAACCGGCCCCCATCAGTCTGACAAGCCTTATCTGCAAGGCCATGGATATCATGGAACTTATAAACAAAGACATTGGCGACCTTCAAACACTGGACCCCACCCAGTTTGGGTTTTAACCTGATTGACTTCTTTGAATCAGTCTCCAGAGCCATGGACAAGGATAAGATGGCCCACACAGCCTATCTAGACCTTGCCAAGGCCTTTGACACCATCCCCCACTCTGGAATCATAGATAAACTTACTAAGTTGGGCATTAATCCCTATGTCACCCAATGGATTGCTAAATGGCTTACTGATAGAACCCACACTGTCAAATCCAGCTCCAGACAAGTGACAAGTGGAGTACCTCAGGGTTCAGTCCTGGGGCCACTATTGTTTGGCATCTAACAAAGTTTGCAGATGACTGCAAACTGAGAGCCATTATTGAATCCCCAAATGATGTGGATACTCTACAAAAGGGCCTTACAGAAACAGATGCTTGGTGCCAGAGCCATGGGCTCAAGCTCAATGCCAAGAAATGTATTGTTATCCCCTTTGGGAAAAAAACATGTATCCATGAATTACCATATAGGTGGCAGTACACTAAACACAGAAAGTGTGATAAGAGACTTAGGGACACAGGTGGACAGTGGTCTCACCTTACAACCATCAGGAAATCCTTCTATGTGGCACACCTCATCATGAAGGGCTTTTCATCCAGAAAAAAGGAGGTCATTGTCCCACTGTATTCATCCCTCATTAGACCCATTATAGAATACAATGCCCTATTTGAGACATCTGCAACAACTGGAAAGGCCTCAGAAATACCTCACTAAAAGAATCACAGGCCTTCTCTGCTTAACATACAAGGCCATGTCAAACCCAGAGCTGTTGGACATGCTACAGGATCTAAACCTTGTCATGACAATAAACAAAACATGCTGGAGATGGGAGAAAGGAAATTCACCTCAGGGATCGGCTGATAGCCTAGTACCAACCTATGAACCTATGAACCAAAAGAATACAGATTGTCAGACCAACTCCCTATTTTCTTTGAAGGTAAGAAATATGGTAACAAACTTCTAAGCAAACTTTTTCTAGATGACTGTCTCAAGCTATTCATTTTTACTGCTCTCACCATGGAAAAAGCCTGCCCTTGAAATATAAAGGCATGGTCCCCCTAGGGCTGTGATTACATCTGGGATATTTTGGAAAGGGGTGGACTGTAGAGCTATTCTAGAGGCAGCAAATTGGTCTTCTATGCACACTTTCACCAAGCACTATAAACATTGACTTTTTCCACAGCCAAATCAGGATTTGCTAAACCTATTTACTAAGGTCTTCTATTTTCCACCCTTTCTGTCTATGTTTTGGCAATGGTTCTATATAGCTTTATGCTACTGCATAAGTGATCTAATGTTAAACCCAGTAGAGATGTGTAAGTAAACTCACCATAGCATTAGACAAACACCATCCATCACTACTGCCTCTTCCTTTTACTTTATTTATTCATGGCCACGGTGAGATCACAGTAACCTTTTTCTCCTTGTTTTTAGCATGACATGAGTTGACTTAATTTGACATTTTAAGTCATGACTTAACTTTCTTGCCTCTCTTTTGGAGGCAAGAAAGCTCTGACATATGGCGTCTGTATGTGCTATTTTTATCAGCACACTTTCATGCTTAAGTGGACATATGGTGCTCAAGGAAGATGCTCAAAAGCTTTATCATGCTGGCTGGAAATTTGATATCCATGGCAGAATATGTCCTGTATATTGTTAATCTACTGCAAAAGAGATCTGTTCAAACATCTCCTATTATGGTAATTTTACTTACACAATTGTACTTCTGTTGATAACCTCACCTTATACATCATAGTACCTTCTCCCTAAAACTTTTGTAATATTTTCCTACTTTGATTGACAAATGAAAGGTACAGTGAGCTTACTAGGAGTACCTCTCATCATAAGCAGCTGAGAGATTGTAGGAGATGGCAGAAACACTGGAAGTGTTTGACAGGGCAGAAACTGCTTTCCACTGACAGACAGGACTGTAATATCTATTCTCCAAAATTTCAGGACATACCTGTGTTAATGATAAATGAACAAAATAGAAAACTGTGCTGGAAAAATGTCCATGTCATAAAGGGACCAAGAAAATAACAGTGGCAATGTAATGAACATTATGGGGCACGACACATCATTGTCTAAGCATACCATATCGTATACAACTGACTCAATTCATGAATCAGCTGTTGCTTCTCTTAGAGCAACAAGCTGATCAAAAATGATCAAAATTCAGGGTGCTTCTTCAGTTTTATGTGTTTGTGTGTATGTGTATGTACATCTCTCTCTCTCTCTCTATATATATATATATATATATATATATAGACAGATAGACATAGCTATATGTGTGTGTGTCTGTGTGTGTGTGTATATATATATATATATATATATATATATATATATATATATATATATATGATTTTGAGTTTCAGGGATTTTGAACTTCAGTATATAGTTTTTTGATTTTTGAATTTCAGGCTTATAGTGTTTCAGGCTTCTGATAGGGAACCATAAAGATATATATAGATATATAGATATACATATAGATCTAGATATATATATGTATATCTATAGTTTGAGTTAACATGGTTGAATCACATTTGTGCAACTCAGGTTAGCTGTTTTTTTTAACACCTTTATTGAATTATCACTTAGAATAGGGAAACCATATTAAAGTGGGAAAAATTATTTATCACATATATATTTTGTACACTTTTATTGAATTATCACTTGTGACATAAGCAATTTTGCATTTATATAAAATTAATCAAACCATATGAACAAATTCACATTTACAAACATTATACAGCACATATATTGTGCTATAGCATATAATCAACGTAACATTACATAAATTGTTCATTTTCTGCCTTCTCTTAAACCACCTTTATAGTTATGATTTCTTGTTTTTAACTCTGTTTCTCTATGGAAACGTCTTTTTGAATTTATGTTCAAGCAATTGTATATTTGTTTTATAATACCTTGTTTAACTGTTTCTCAATAGTCTGACCACTCTATACTGCCTCATTTGTAAAACTCTGATTTTACTTCTTTTATATATTCTATGCTCTTTGTACAAAATAGCTATGTTTATATAATTTTTTACTATGTATCTGGAGCTTTTCTCCCCAGGCATCCACTGAAAATGGTCACCTTGTGTTCAGTCAGACTAACCCAGTAAACAAATGGAAAATAAAATAAATAAAAATTCTTCCCTGAAAACATTTTTCAGCATGTACTGTTCACAAAATTTCCATTTTTTCTGTGTAAATTACTCCTTCCATTTTCTAAAGATCACACTTCCACTTCTTTTATCTCTGTTATTCACTACTTTAAGTTGAGTGGGTTTAGACTTTGATTTCCATTTTCTAGTAATTGCTTTTTGGCAGCCACTAGAATTGCACTTAACAAGGCCTTACTATGTGCAGGCAATTCAGATCCTGTATCACAACTCAAAAAATTAAAGTCTGCCAACTCATTACACTCTGATAAAATATCCTCCCAGGTACCTCTTTCTTCCCCATTACATCTCCAACATTAGCCAACTACTTGAGGAGAAATTCCTTGGAGTCTGCTTTGGGTATAAAAGTATCTATGCAAGCACTTCCAGGCAAAAATCTTAAATCTTTTAGATTTTTGTTGCATATTTGGGAGCCATACTTATGTTCTTCCACTGTTTCTTTGTGAATTGCTTATCTAATTTTTCTTCCCAATTTTTTCTGAACTCTTCTGATTGTTTACTATAGTTATCATGCAATATTTTATATGCTGTACTAATTATCCCATTTTTAACAGCAGCTTCTGTTCTAGATTCAGTTAAAAATTCAACCAGTGCATGTCTTTTATTTAGAATTCCCCATCCCTTTCTCTTTGTGTATACTCTGATAACAATCCCTGATAGAGAAGGCAATCATTAGTCTGCAATCCAAATGTCTTCTTGGCCTCTTCCCATTCTATTACCTTTCCACCTTTAATTATTTGCTCCCAATACCTTGTCTCATTTGCTAGCTTCCTCCAGTAAATTTCAGACTCTGCTTGCTGATTCTCTGTATTCCTTAACTGCATTCATCCCTATCAGCAGGAGCGGCTTGTGGTATTGGACTGTTGGGCTGCAGCCCCCCCCCCATTCTGTCAAAAA
This sequence comes from Protopterus annectens, assembly GCF_019279795.1. Lineage (NCBI taxonomy): Eukaryota > Metazoa > Chordata > Ceratodontiformes > Protopteridae > Protopterus > Protopterus annectens. Next base: position 645,049,830 of record NC_056741.1, read on the forward strand.
GAAAAAGGTTTAAATAGTTATTTTTACACACTAGTAGCAGTGTGAACTGCAAACTAGTGTGCAATGTCGAGGATGTGATGATTTGTGGAACTCAGAGCTGCAAGCATGTATGCTTAAGTTCTGCTTTAAAAAACAAACAAACTATTTTTCTGTTGCCGGACTGTTTTAAAAGCAGTCCAGATTAGGAAGACTGCAGGCATCAATGAAGATGCCCAGAAGTCATTGTGGTTTTAACCGCAGTAAATTAGAATCTGACTGGACTGTTAAGTCAGCAGCCACGTCACATAATCTGAGTAGGGAACGTGTCTACTGATTAGTCCTCCTGTTACTCTCATGTTCTCTTCACATGCTTAGCAAGTTACTGTTAATTTGTGAGGGAGACAGCGAGAGAGTTAGATGGATGGACGATCACAACTGAGAAACCAGGACTGAGTGGATCATTATTAAATTTGTTAAATCAAGACTACTTTGGTGAGTAAAAGAAGCTAGGGATTCCTTGGCAGGGATTTTTTTTAATCAACTTAAAGAAATCATGAATTAAGTTTTTGGCAAGGTCAACCAGATAGTGTCTGCATTTTTTTCCATGGCAGGGTCAACCAGATACTTTCTGTATTTATTTATTTTTTCCTGCCATGAATGACCAATTACTTTTTAAGTGATGCAGAAGTTGTATAAATTTTCTTTCTGACATCCTAGGCTTGGAGCCTGTCAGGGTCAATCAAATAGTAGTAGAAGGCTGAATCTGGACAGAGCTGGTTGTGTTGTTGGGCTATTTATGACTTTTATTAATACTATTGTGTTCAGTGTGTTGTGGGGACTGTTGATGACTTTCTTTTTCTTTAATATACTATCCTGGCAGGGTTAACCAGATATTAGGGAGGCAATTTGTTTTGGAGACTGTTGATGATTTTCTTTTTTTAACATAATACACTGGCAGGGCCAACAAGACGGTAGTGGTCTATGTGTTTTGGGGGCTGTTGATGACTTTTATTTTTAAAATAATATCCTGCCACATACTAGGGAAGCAGTGTGTTTTGGGAACTGTTGATGATTTTTCTTAATATAATATATTGGCAGGGTGAACAAGATACTAAGGAGGTAATGTGTTTTGGGGGCTGTTGATGGATTTTTTTAATATGATATCTTGGCAGGGTCAAACAGACACAAGGGAGGCAATGTGTTTTGGGGCTGTTGATGGATTATTTTCAATATAATATCCTGGCAGGGTGAACCAGATACTAATGAGGCATTCTGTTTTGAAGACTGTGGATATTTTTTTTAATATAACATCCTGGCAGGGTTAACTAGATACTAAGGAGGCATTGTGTTTTGGGGGCTGTTGGTGATTTTTTTTAAATATAATATCCTGGCAGGGTGAATCGGAGACTTAGGAGGCAGTGTGTTTTGGAGGCTGCTTGACTGTGGATATCTTTTTTCTAATAAATATCCTGGCAGGGGTCAAACAGATACTAGATACACAGTGTGTTCAGCGGACTGCTTGAGGATGAATTTTTTTTTTATTAACTAATGTCTTTTTAGGTCAAGCTAGATAGATTAAGATGGTGTGTGGATGTTTTGTTGTTGAAACTCCGGCCTTACATGACTAAAGTGTATTTGGGTGAACTGAAGTAAGATCATCTGCAAGCTCTTGACTATGTGATGCAAAAAAATATGGTAATGTAACCATTGTCTTCTCTCATCATTATTTTAAACCCTGCAAGCTCAAAGCAGATATTGTGGGTAGGCAATTGGGCTGTTTGGCTGTGCCTAGTATATGTGAATGAAATGATTGGCCTTACTGTTGTACTTTTAGCTTGCTTTGCAAGAGTAATGTGTATCTGAGTGAATTAAGACCGACTACAAGCTCTGAACTCTGGCTATTGTTTATGTGAAAAAAATACATATGTTAATAACAATGTTGTCTTTTTATCCTTCATTTGCTTTTAACCTCACAAGATCAAATCGGATGCTGTGAGTGGGGTGGGCAATAGGGATTGGGGCTATGTGTGAATGAAACAACCAGCCCTGCTGTTTACTGTTGTTGTAATTCTGGCTTTGTAAGACAGTACTTTCAAATGAATGGAATCTGATTATCAAATGTATGAGTCATTCTTAATGTATGATCGGATGTTGTCAATTTTCATTCTATCCTCAACTGATGGGACAGAGTCCCCAGCTACCTAGATTCCAGGGTGGACTCAAGAAAGGATATTCTTGAGCACTGTTGAACCATATGGTACTCTCCCTCTGGAGACCAGATCCAATTTGTAATGAGGAAGAAAAGTATGGGCATTAGCCCAAGTCGCTGCTGTGCATATACCATCCATGGACATTCTGGATTGAAAGAGGTGGCCATGGATCTAACTGAATGTGCCCATAATGGTTTTGGTAGAGTAATGCCCAATTTGTTATAAACAAAGGTAATACAATCAGTTAGCCACTTAGATAATGTATGTTTGGTAACTGTTTTTTTCCAATTTTACTTTTGTGAATAAAACTAACAACTGGTTAGTTTTTCTGATGTATTTTGTTTGATGAAGGTAAAATGTAATTGTTTGTGGACATCAAATAAATGCAACATATTTTATGCTTTGTTAGCAAATTTAGGAAAGAATACTGGTAAATTACTGAACTGATTGATATTAGATTCTGATACCACATTATGAAGAAAGGATGCCTTAGTCCATAATGTAACACTATCCTTGTGAAAAATCAAGTATGGTGGTTTAGAGGACAAGGCTTGAATCTCAGAAATTCGTCTGGCAAAGTTAACATCTACCAGAAAAATTGTCTTCCAAGAACATATTAAGGACACATGTAGCTGCTGGTTTGAAGGGACACTGATTAAGAGCCAACAGCACCAGATTCCAGTCCCGTGGGGGAGTAGGGTCTTTAAAAGGGGGTCTCCGAAGAAGAGTGCATTTCAAGAAGGCTATGCTCAATTTATGAGGTGTGACAGAAGAACCATCAAAACCAATGTGAAAATTTGATATCGCTGCTAACTGAACTTTAACAGTAGATGCACTAGCTTCTTCTTTAAAATGATGTCAAGAATTCAAGAATGCTATGTATCAAGGCTATAAAAGGTTTAATATTATTTTGATGACCCCAGTAAAGAAGTTATGTACTTACCATAATGTTCCATCTGTGTTGTCCACTTTCATTCTTCTTCAACTCCCCACGCACCAACCCCCATCCTGTGTAAATTTCTGGAAGAATGAGTGGCTACAGGACATGACTGTCCTGTATAGGAAGTTCCAGATGTAGTCTTCATCCTATTTTGACTGCAAATATTTCCTTTCTATTAAAGTCAGTAAACAAGATCTGAGGTACTTGGGGTTTTTGCATTATGGATAAGGGAGAAGTTCGAGAGTTTGAGCTTTAGCAATGTCCAAGTCAGATTTGAGGGATCAGATCTCAACCCATCAGTTGAGTAAGAATGAAAATGGACAACACAGATGGAATGTTATGGTGAGGATATAACTTATTTTTATTTTATATCTCTTCATGTATATACTGAATGTCTGTTTAAAAATCTTTGTACTATATTAGAGCTTTTCTCCCCAGACATATGCTGAAAAGGCTTTTCGACTAAAGACAGTTGGACAAACCTGGGTAAACAAAAGCAAAATAAAATTAAATTTGTATTTGACTAAGGTGTTTCTGCCAACTAAATGAAGTTAATGCAAGTATGTAACCTAACTGTTACTATTATTTCTACTTTAATCCTGGCAGGGTCAAAACAGATACTTTTGTTTGCTAATGGGGAGGGGGGCTGTTTGTGAATGAAATGGGTTGACTGGCCCTGCTGTTTACCGTTATAATTATAGCTTTATATAAAAAATTAAAAACGAGGAGAGCTCCACCACAAAGACCACAAAGACCATTCACTTTTCCTTTATTCTGGTACCTTGGCCATTCGCCTTCTGGGAAGTGATTTAATCAAATGGGGGGGGGCTGCATATTACTTGCATGAAGGAAACTGTTAACAGCTGTAGGCTTTCTAAATGGTCTATGTTATATGCATCTATATAAAGCTCCACATCCAAAAATGCAATGGAATTCAAACCCAGTTGCTATGTAAATCTTAAACCGTGTGGGTTACCATTTAGGTCCCCCATAAATTCATGAAAGAGTTTCTGATCCCCTTTACAAATGAAAAACAAATCATCAAAAAACCACTTAATGAATTTAGATGACAATTTAACTTTGTAAGTATATATTTATGTATTTAGTTATTTATTGTATTTATTGTTTATAATTGAATGTAAATGAAGTTTTAAGGTTTAGAAAATTGTGGGTTTGCACATTTAACATTGTAATTTGGTAATTGTTTGATTAATTAATTCAATTTGATGGGCACTGGGGTAATATAAATGCTACCTTTTTCTATTGTGAATTTATTCCCAGAAGTTGAATGGCAGAGGTATCAGAATAAAGGCACAGTGAATGGCTTTTGTGGTGGAGTTGTCCTCATTTTTTGTTTTTTATATATAGTATGTGTTTTTATGTGTGCTTAGTAATTATAGCTTTGTAAGATTAATGTGTATTTTGGTAAAGTCAACTGTCATACAAACCTATGTCACTGTCTCTCAGAACCAATGGCATAATACGTATTGGAATGACCTTGAATTGTGAATAATAAATTAAGACGGTACAGTGGGATTTCCACTTGGCATTGTACAAAGTGCAGATTACCTGATATAGTACAGTGCATCTTTCCTACATCATGTGTTTTCATAATAGCTTCATGCAGTCAAGACCAATCACTTTTTTACTGTTTAAACATGTTTAGGTTTTGTGCTGCTATAGCATAACCTAAATACCTCATTAGCTCTGAAATGTGATTTAGTTCAGTATTTGCTAAACTATTCAGCATGTGCCCTAGTGACTGAGCAGTTATTTTATGTAAATGGTAAGCATGATCAGTGTTGCTCCCACTGTAACATAGCTCCACCCTGTGAAGTTAATCCCACCCCTTTCTAGTTGGCCCTACCCCATTCAGGTGTCTCCTGCAACCCCCCCTTTTTATCTGAAGTCACCAGCTGACACTGCTATCAGCAGAATCTCCTTTCTCCATTCCTGTGAAGGCTTAGGTCTTAGTATACTTTCTGCTACTTTATGAATATAATGTTCTGTATGGCTGTTATTCTCCTTAAGGATCTGCTTCCAAAATCCCATTATTTTCCTTATTTCTTGAATTACACCACTTCTTCATCATCATCCTTTTTCACTTTGAATTGCAATTTTATGCTTGTGTTAAGTATAAGAGCCTTATCTGTGTAGCTCTAAAATATCACTTCAAATCAAGTAATCCTAAACATCCTTAGTCTATTGGGAGGATCAACTTATCCCACTTGACTCTTCCTTTTCCAGATAAAATCCTTAACTCTTTATTAATTACTATCCACAACTTCTCCTCTGGGTGATAAAAATACACCTGATCTGTGTATAAAACCTAAGGGAATAAAACATTTTTACTGCTTGTATCTTGTTATTCATATCCATAGGCAAGAGCTTTCAGTTTCTCAGTTTTTGTATTACCTTTTGCTTAGTCTCTTCCTATATATCCATAGCTGCCATAACAGAATCCTTTTTAATCCATACTCCTAAATACTTAATTTTATCATGTCCCCATAAATATGGGTATTGCTGAATCACTTCATGTGTGAGCACATAGTTTACAGCTATAGTCTTTGTTTTATCTTGATTGTTTTATCTTGATTTAATTTTATATATTGAAAAGACTTGAAACTGTCTCAAGATGTTCCATAACACTGAGATGTTCTTTTCTGGTTTTATCAGAAACAAAATAATATTGTCTGCAAATAAAGTCACCTTTTTAGATTATATTATCTTATCAATTATATCCTTGAATTTCTGAGTCCCTTATTTTCTTTGCCAGTGGCTCTAAATATAAAGAAAATAAAGGAGAAAGAGAACACCTCTCCCTGGTTCCTCTATTCAGGCACAACTTCTCAGAAAGGAACCCTCCTACTTTAATTTTTATCTCCGATCCCTGATATACTCTCCAAATCAACCTTACTATTGTAACAGAGAATCAAAGGCTTCTATTGCCCTACTCATAAAATCCCAGCTTACTATGCTGAATGTTTTCTCTGCATCAAGACCCAGCAACAACAGTGGTATTTTCTTACAAAAAAGTGGAGAATACAGCAAAAAGAAAGCAAGCAAATACTGCTGTTATTTTGTTAGCACTTTCATTCCTTTATTTCCACTTGGAACTTCTTCAGACATCTCAACGCTGGTATTTCTCCATTAAAAAGTAAAATTAGCCAATCAAGTCTTAGGAAAATCAATTAACTATTAAAATCAATTCATATGACACAACCATTAAAAATGTGAATCATAAAGTACTACCTTTAAAAATAGTGTTTATTACAAACAACTGTGTTGACACACATTTATTACATTCCTTTTAGTAAAAACATTATACTGCTCACTGAAAAAATACAAAATGGTATTAAATAACTATTTAGGAAACCAGCTAAAACTATTACCAACTGTGGATAATATCATACTAATAGTAAAAGACTTTTTACATAACAACCTTTCTATACCTTTTTTACCTAAAAGATAATACTAATAATAATAATTAACTTCCCAGGACAATCAACACATCTAAGGAATCCTAAATGACAACCAACATTGTTTGTCACCCCTGTTTATTATATAGTGTCCGCTCTTAATGTTAAAACCCTTGCTATGGAAATACAGTCATTGAGACTGGGGACCTGTATAGCATTTAATAAAACATGCCAATACATCTCCCTATATTCTAGATAAGATGACCAGACCCCCCTCTCTGATTTCTTTCTCTTTTTCCAACACACAACAAATAAATGTATTAAAATTTTTGCAAAGGTCAATATGCCTATAAAGTGCATTGGGCACATTTATCTTCTTGATAGCATATAGATGTTGGTAGATTCTATGTCTTAACTATTTCTGTGTCTTGCCTATATAAAAGGCTAGACAGGATAAACAAATCACAACATAAGCTATACCTTTGGTGTTACAGTTCAAATTTCTTGAAACTCAATAAATCTTTTTGTTATTACCAATAAAAATATTACTTGTCTCATTAATAAATCTACATTGTTTACAGGCCGCACATTTTCATTTTCTCAGAAACTGTCTGTTTTGCTTTATTTTTTCTCTGAAACATATTTTTAATGTTCCTTCCCTTCATATAAATTATTGTGGGGGTTTCTCCCAATTCCTCCGTTAACCCCATTGTTCCAAAAACCACTCCCCAATACTTATAAATAATGTTTCTTGTTATTTCAAAATATTGGTCATATGTGATCGAACATACCAAACCAGAATCAAATTCTTTTGTATTTCTGTTGTTTAATTTTACGTTCCTATTTCTTAAAATGGGCAATATTGTGTATACCTCTCTCTCATTACTAACTGTTTCAACTCTAATAATAAGGTGTTTGGGTAATTCCTTTGTTTAAACATATCCTTCAATTTATTCATTTCTTCCAAAAATAAATTGTCATCTGTTATAAGCCTTGAAAGTCTAATCATCTGACTTTTCACCAAGTTCATCTTCTCCCATTTGGGTTGGTTACTATCAAAATGTAGGAAGCTATTTGAGTAAGTATGTTTCCTATAAAGGGTAGTTTCAAATCTTTTACCTTCTAAGTTTTGTATAGCTGTATATCTAAATAATCAACACCACTTGTTACTAACTTGTGGGTGAACCTCAAAAATGTAGTTGTTTTGTTGATATACTTGAGAAACTTAGGGAGTTTTGTATAAGTAAATCATCCAAAAATCTGAAATACCTGAAAATGGAATTTGAAAAGTCTGAGTTAAACATGGAATTGGTTTCCCACCGCCAAAGCACAATGTTTGCAAACACAGGAGCTGCTGATGCACCCATAGCTACCCCTTTTACTTGTTTATAATATTCACCATCAAAAAAGATGTAATTATTTGACAGTACAATCACCATTAGTGTATATAACACATATATCGAGTCCTGTGACAATTTTGTGTCTGCTATTAAAGCATCCCTAAAAAAATCCAAACCCTCCTCGAGGGATACTTAAAAATAAGTCTTTCACATCGATTGTTAAGAAAACGATGGAATCCTTGAACTCATGATCTGCTAAGTTACTTAACAAATGCCAGGAATATTTTAATATATGCTCCTTATTCTCAAAAAACTCTTTCAGGCTGTTAGCTATTAACTTAGACAGAAGTTCTGTTTTCAATCCTTGTGCTGCCAGTATTGGTCTCATTAGTGGGTTGGTTGTTGATTTATGAACTTTAGGAATGCCAAATTAGGCTGGAGTCAGTAGGTGCCTAACTTTCAAGTAATTAATGTCACTAGGATCAAATTCATAATCCAGAAATAGTTCTTCAAGTGTTAAGTCTATCCTATAGTTGGCAATGTTGACCTCATTGAGAGAAACCGATTTAAAAAAAGTCACTGTTTAAAAAAGATCTCATGTTAAAGACATATTCTAGGTTGTACATCAGGACTACTCCTCCCCCTTTATCAGGCTTCATAATTCTTATTGCCTTATTGTTGGACAATTCCAAAAGGGCTGCGTATTCTTGTTCAGTTAAATTATTATTGGAACGTATATTAGGACAAGTAAATTCTGCTCTTAGATCTTGCTCACACAATCTTTCAAAAAGTGCCACTGTTGGTAATAAAGGGGGATTGTATATACTTGATCTATGTAACTTCCTCATTGTATCATTTTGTACTCTGTTATCCTTTAGTAATCTCAGATTCATTTTTCTAGAAAACAACCTTAAATTTATGATTTTCTCCACTAAATTTGGTCTGCCCATAGGAATAAAATTAAACCCTTTAGAAAATAACTTACCATGGGCTTCAGTCAGTTGCACATCACTATAGTTGGAAATCTTGAGGCCCTCGTACTTCATAACTGTATATTTGCCAAATAATGGAGTCACTGCTGGAAATGTTGATTCATCCTCCCCTTCCTCTCTGTTGGAAAAACAAACCCCTCGGTTGACCGTTCACCACTATCCGGGAATTGTTTTTGTTCTGTATCCTTGCCAACCTTCTTGGTGGGGGAGGTGGTTCATGGTGAAAATCCTGTTCCTCATGGTAGAAAAAACTTCCTGTTGATTGTCAAGAGGCATGTTTAATGAAATATCTGGTTTGTTCGTTGTCGCTCATTGGTGCTTATTCACTTTTGTTGTGTTAGGAGGCGGTTAAACATGTTTCGAATCATAATCTTCCTGATTCCTCTTGAGTTTCTTACTCTTTCTCTTTTTAACATCCTTTACATAGTTTTCTACCCTAACAAATAATGCTTTATAATGGTTGGAATGGGAGTGAAAATTTAAGTCTCCAGTGATTGAATACTGAAGTTTGATTATTTCCTCTTTAATTGTCAAAGTCTGTAAATTATCTCTTATCAAGAGACACATTAAATCCAGGCCTGTATGGTCAAATAGTTCCAAATGTTTGTGATGTAAAATGGACCCATTCACAAGATTGTTTAGAAATTTAAAAATTCTGAGACCCTTAGGAACGTATTCCAGTTGTATGCTTTCTTCAAAAAAAGCATTATCAAGATGTAGACTGCAATATTTCTTTAATAGTTTTTCCAAACAAAATAACTTGTCTTTTAAACTGTTGGCTTTCTCTCCTACACTGCCATTGTTACCACTCATTTGATTCCCTGTTAATGTATAGTCCTTATTCAACCAATTCAGAAAATCCAATCCTTGAGTGGGGGTGTTGTCTAATTCTGGTGTGGTTGTTCCATTTATTATCCCTGCAGTGCTAGGGCCATTCTTTGTTGAAACTTCAGTGTTCATAGTAGAATTAATCCTCTGGTCATGATGGATATTTTGTGAATTAAGTTGCTCTGCGTTATTCATCTGTTCATTAGCAAAAACATTGTCAATTTTGTTGTTCAGTTGAGTCAACACTGAAATTAGTTGAGTTAAGCTTGGAGTATCATCCAAACCCTGGTCAAACTGTTCACTGGTTCCCTCTAAACTATTCCTGTTCTGACCACACGCCATCCTTTGCAAGCAACTCCACTTATATTAACCAAACCAAATCAAATCAAATTGTTTTTTTTTTTTTTTTAATTTGGTTCTATTAATATTGTCAAATGTTTGCCTTCACTCCACAAAACCACACTGATCCATATCTATCAATTTTGACAACACCGTTGCCATTTAGCTATTATAGACATAAACTCTTTATAATCATGGTTTAAAATTGAAATGGGCCTGTATGAAGCTGGGAAGCATGGGTCTTTACCTTACTTAGGTATTATAGCCACCACAGCTTTCTTCCTTGATGCTGGTGCTTCTCCTCCTTTTAAAATACAGTTAAACAAAACCTTACAGATCTTTATCATTTTCTTTCTTCCTAGCTTTCAAACTTTCACAGGCATACCATCTATTCCTCGAGACTTTGCTACAGATTGATTGTACATCACTGTTTTTCTCATCTCCTCCTATTTTAACTGTTAATTGTTAAGCTTCATGTGCCTCTAAACATGGCATACTTAAGTCTTCCATTAATATTTCTATTTGTGTTCTTTCCTGATTTCTACATTTCTCTGTTTTATACAAATTTTAATAAAATTTCTGAACTATTTCTAATACACCTACAGGATATGTGGTTATTTTTATTGTTATAGGCTCCCTAAGTTTGGCAACAATCCTTTCCACTTTCTGTTGCATTAGTTGTTGTTCTAAATGTTTTTGTGTTCTGGAGTTATTATTAAAACAAGCAGTTGCTTAACAGCAATCTTCCTAAACCCATGCATATTATCCAGATACTACCTTATTTTCTCTTTAGCACTCTGCTCTTCATGTTTTGAGATTCCTCTGTTTCTGCAATACTGTAACCTTTGGCAGTCCCTCTAAATAATTCCTGTTACTTCTTGAACACATAACTTTCATTTATTTCTACCCTAAATATCTTTCGGTTTTGAGCAAAAGGCCGGATAGGCGAACTCTGTCTTAGGTAAGTCCCGGTTGATTGACAAAGTTAAGTGGTAGTTCTGGGATATTGTGTGTGAGTACCTGTGTTTTAGGGTTAGGGTTAGGGAAAAGTGGGGTCTATATTACGTGATCGAATGGTCAAATATTCAAACACGTAATAGTCGACTCGTAATAATCTAACCGCCACAATGTTGAACAGTTCTATGGAGATCTCTGTATAGTGCAGAAATGGAAGTTTTCCATTGTTTGCACTGTAGTGCGATCTCAGAGTTGGTATATTTAAGTAGCGGGGGGTGTGGGGGTGCAGGGGGGTTTGCCCCTCTGTGTAGAACATTTAAATGGTTTGTTTGGGTGGGTTTTTCTTTTTTTATTTTCCATTCGCCATTGTGGCAGTTCGATTATTACGGGTTAACTATTACGTGTTTGAATATTTGACCATTTGATCACGTAATGTAGACCCGGGAAAAAGGTAGGTAAAGGGATAGATTTAGTGTGTTTGCGAGTGTGATTGTTAGGGAATAGGTATATTCTTTGTGTTTGTGTGTGTGTGTGTGTGTGTGTGTGTGTGTGTGTGTGTGTGTGTGTGTGTGTGTGTGTGTGTGTGTTTGTGTGTGTGTGTTATGAGTATCTGAGCTGTTTTGTGTAGTGGCAATGTTATGGAAAGGCTCTTTTAATGTAAGCTGCATTGTTAGAGTTAGGAGCACGGTTAGGGTTAGCATGCATTATTAAAGTGGAACCAAGGGGGGCAAAGCCCCCAGCTTAGTAATGCATGCTAACCCTAACCCTCTCTGAGAGGATGGTGGAGTCAGAGTGATAAATTTAAATTTCATTCCTATGGCTATAAGAAGTTGTATAGCATCTCTGAAGGTCTACCATGAAAATCAGTAGCTTAAGGAACTAATGAGAGGTAGTATGGCCTCCTAGTCATTGCTATCGGGTATCCTGCAGCAGTAACATAAGAAAATTAAAAAGTCTAAACAACTGGCGGTTTCTGCTGTTCGGCAGGAGTCAGACATCTCTGTGGGACATGACGAGCCTGCAGACTGTTTAATTTTTCTCCCTGCTTTGACTGTTGAGAACCCTCAAGATCTCAACAAGGTACAAATTTCAGACACACCCTACCTGACCTATCAAACAGCTGACAAGGTTATGAAGAGGGAACACTGGCTTGTAATTTCTCAGGACCAGATGGTATAGCACAGAGTCTCATTTTGAGAGGATGTCCTGGGTACCCTAGTGGAGATGTGTCAGTAATTGGTCCCACTTGCCTTATGTCTTCTGATACACCTGAAAAGAGAAAGCAGAAGACCAAAGATCCCTTCCCTCATGGTACTCATTATCCTTTTGAGCCACAACAGGAAAGGTGTAATTTTTCTCAAGGGCTTTTCAAGGCCCTTATGCCACTGAAGCCTCTGATTCCTTTCCACTCCTGCTCCACAAAAAAAGAGGGATACTTCCTTAGAACACTAGGAGTCTTCAGATTCTGATATGGAATCCTTGGAATTCTTCCAAGATCAGTCCCCTATTGAATTTGTGTCAGACGTCAATGACACTTTCTCCTTTTTTGACATCTTTATTAAATTATCACTCAAGACATAGAGAAACATACATTAATAGAAAACAAACCATATCAACGTGTTTCCAGTTATATATATTATACATCACATATGCTCTTTTTTATAACTATTATCAGTCCAGCATTATATAAACTGCTTGTTTCCTGCTTTCCCTTAAATCTCACTATGTTGCCACAACATTATTCTGCATGTATTGTCCCCACAATTTCCATTTATTTCTATTTAATATGCTCCTTCGCTTTTCAAAAGATTCCACTTCCAGTACTTTTATCTCTGTTACAGTATTCAATACTTCAGATTCATTTGGTTCAAACTAGGATTTTTCACTGTCTAGTAATTGATTGTTTGGCAGGCAACAGAATTAAACTTAACAAGGCCTAACTATGTCTAGGCAATTCATATCCCATGTCCCAGTTCAAACGAATAATTTTCTAAGTTATATCAGTTTGTTCATCTAATATTTCTTTTTTTTCAAAACAGGTTTATTGTTTTAACATATAAGAGAAATATCATAACAATTTTATACAAGTAATTAAAAATAGGTATTATTATAATATTCAACAAAACAACTAAAGTATTTACAAAGACATCCACTACAATCAGATCAATTAATTAAACTATAATACCATGCTATTGAAATTAAAATTTTTTTAACAAATTTTGTAAATTATCCCATACAATAAAATAAGATGTTTTTCTGTTTGTTCTAGTCCTAATTGTGTTTATTTCCATATGGCACACTATATTCATAACATTTTTAAATTCATTGAACGAAGGAGGTGTATCTGAAATCCAATTTCTAGTTATTATTTTCCTAGCCACTGCTAGAATAGACCATAACAAGGGAAGCTTAACCTTTTTAACACTTTGAGGTACAGGTGTGTTGAATAATATAAGAGCTTTGGAAATAATGAAATTATCTGTAAAAAGAGCCTGCAAAAATTCATTAATTGACTTCCAGTATTCTTTCAATTTTATACAGTCATAAAACATATGAGCCCAGTCAGCATTAATTTCTACATTACATCTCTTACATAGATTATCTTTATTATTTATTTTATTCATCATCAAAGGTGTATAAAAAGATCTATGTAAAAATTTCCATGTATAAAGTCTCCAGACAATGGAAGACGTAGTTCTATAAGCAGATTCCAATATATATTGTTTATCTTGTTGATTTGGTGGGTCCCCATTAATAGAAGTGAAATAATTCCAGTATGAATCTACACTGTAAAAGTTTCTTGTCTGATAACTTTATGTATGTATGAAAGTTTACCTTTATCAGAAACTTTATGTTGTAAATTTAATATCAAGTAATCAATCAGTGTTGGAATAGATTCTTTAACAGTTATAGACATTAAATCTATTTTATTAATGAGATGTTGTCTAAAGGTCTGAACCTCTAACCAGCAAGTTTCTCTTAGATCAAATTCTTGTTTTAAGAAATCTAGATTTTTAACTTTATTATCAGATATCAACTGATACTAGGACTTTAGATCATTATCTATAGCTAAACGAGTTCCTTCAGAAGTAGATGACAAAAGCATACCCTGAGTATACATTATAGGAAATACAATAAAATTCCATTCCCTATACTTAGGGTGCATGAATATAAAGTTACGATAACTAATAATAATATTTAATGGGTAACAAACCATATGTTTAGGTGTAATAGGTGAAGTACAAAATTCCTTTAGTAACCATAACATGGAGTTATTTACAATCATATTTTTATGTGTTAAGGAGATTTTCATGAAGTGTATACTAATTAGCTCTCAATAATCTTTCCATTTTGTGACATATGACTGATCTATTAATAAAGTAATAACTTTTACAATAGAAGAGATAGTATATAAATTAAAGTCTGGAAAAGAAATACCCGCTTGAGACCAGCTATTAGTATGTTTCTTTAATGCAATCCTAGGTCTATTAGGTGCCCATAAGAAATTTAACATTAGTGTGTTCAGTTTCTTGATAATTATTTTTGTAGGTGGAAGTATTATTGATTGTATTAAGTATAAAATCTTGGGGAATATTATCATTATAATAATTGTAAGTCTCTCCTCCATAGTAAAAAACATTTTATTCCAGGTATTAAAAAGATTTTGTATATTAAGAAAACAGGTATTATAATTATTATATATAATAGATTTAATATCTTTAGATAGTATTATACCTAAATAAGTTATCTGACCTGAATTGGGTACATATTTAGTAAAATCACTAATGAGAATATTTTTTCGTGTATATATAGGTAGTATTTTAGCTTTTTCTTCATTGAATATTAAACCAGAAATACTTTTAAAATTCATCATGTTATCAAATAGAGACTGTATAGAAGAATTAGATCCTGCTGATGTAATTAGAACATCATCTGCAAAAGTTGAATTTTGGATGTTGTATTTTCATCTATTTCAAAACCCTCTATGTCAGTACTGTTTCTGATCAAATTAGCCCAAGGCTCCATTACTAAAGTGAATAATAGTGGAGAAAGTGGATATCCTTGTTTTGTACCTTTAAGAATGGGTATTTTTGTGAAACATATGTTCCTACCTTAATATAAGCCAACGTTCCTTTGTATAAATGTTCAATTAGATTTACAAATGCATCCGAGAAGTTTGTGCACTTCATTAAGGTAAACAGATAGTCCCAAC